>NC_041222.1:55481258-55481742 GCF_002837175.3 Physeter macrocephalus
ATTTAGCCAGACTCATCAAGAAAAAAAGGGAGAGGACTCAAATCAATAAAATTAGAAATGAAAAAGGAGACGTTACAACAGACACCACAGAAATACAACGGATCATAAGAGACTGCTACAAACAACTACATGCCAATAAAATGGACAACCTAGAAGAAATGGACAATTTCCTAGAAAGGTACAATCTCCCAAGACTGAACTGAGAAGAAATAGAAAATATGAACAGTCCAATCACAAGTACTGAAATTGAAACTGTGATTTTAAAACTCCCAACAAACAGAAGTCCAGGACCAGATGGCTTTACAGGCAAATTCAATCAAACCTTTAAAGAAGAGCTAACACCTATCCTTCTGAAAGTCTTCCAAAAAACTGCAGGGGAAGAAACACTACTCTCAAGCTCATTCTATGAGGTCATTATCACCCTGATACCAAAACAAGAAAAAGATACCACAAAAAAAGAAAATTACAGGCCAATATCACTGAT
>NC_041222.1:55483215-55492167 GCF_002837175.3 Physeter macrocephalus
GCAAGCCTCAGTAAATTTAAGAAAATTGAAATCATGTCAAGCATCTTTTCCAACCACAATGCTGTGAGATTAGAAACCAATTACAAGAAAAAAAAACTGTAAAAAACACAAACACGTGGAGACTAAACAATGTGTTACTAAACAACCAATGGATCACTGAAGAAATCAAAGAGCAAATCAAAAAATACCTAGGGACAAATGACAACAAAAACACGATGGTCCAAAACCTATGGGATACAGAAAAAGCAGTTCTAAGAGGAACATTTATAGCAATACAACCTTATCTCAGGAAACAAGAAAAATCTCACATAAACAACCTAACCTTATATCTAAGTTAACTAGAGAAAGAGGAACAAAGAAAACCCAAAGTTAGTAGAAGGAAAGAAATCATAAAGATCAGAGCACAATATATGCCAATAAAATGGACAACCTAGAAGAAATGGACAATTTCCTAGAAAGGTACAATCTCCCAAGACTGAACTGAGAAGAAATAGAAAATATGAACAGTCCAATCACAAGTACTGAAATTGAAACTGTGATTTTAAAACTCCCAACAAACAGAAGTCCAGGACCAGATGGCTTTACAGGCAAATTCAATCAAACCTTTAAAGAAGAGCTAACACCTATCCTTCTGAAAGTCTTCCAAAAAACTGCAGGGGAAGAAACACTACTCTCAAGCTCATTCAATGAGGTCATTATCACCCTGATACCAAAACAAGAAAAAGATACCACAAAAAAAGAAAATTACAGGCCAATATCACTGATAAACATAGACACAAAAATCCTCAACAAAATACTCAGCAAACTGAATCCAACAATACATTAAAGGGATCATACAGTAGGATCAAGTGGGATTTATCTCAGGGATGCAAGGATTCTTCAATATCTGCAAACCAATCAGTGTGATACGCCACATTAACAAACTGAAGAATAAAAACCGTATGATTATCTCAATAGGTGCAGAAAATGCTTTTGACAAAATTCAACACACATTTATGACAAAAACTCTCTAGAAAGTGGGCATAGAGGGAACATACTTCAACATAATAAAGGTCATATATGACAAACATACAGCTAACATACTCAACAAGGAAAAGCTGAAAGTACTAAAATACTTTCAGTATTTCCTCTAAGATCGGGAACAAGACAAGGATGTCCACTCTCGCCACTTTTAGTCTATAAATATAGTTTTGGAAGTTCTTGCCACAGCAATCAGAGAAGAAAAAGAAATAAAACGAATCCAAATTGGAAAAGAAGTAAAACTGTCACTGTTTGCAGATGACATGATACAATACATAGAGAATCCTAAAGATGCTACCAGAAAACTACTAGAGCTAATCAATGAATCTGGTAAAGTAGCAGGATACAAAATTAATGCACAGAAATCTCTTGCATTCCTATACACTAATGATGAAAAATCTGAAAGAGAAATTAAGGAAACACTCCCATTTACCATTGCAACAAAAGGAATAAAATACCTAGGAATAAACCTAACTAAGGAGGCCAAAAACCTGTCCTCTGAAAACTATGACACTGATGAAAGAAATCAAAGAAGACATAAACCAGTGGAAAGATATACCATGAAAACTACTAGAGTTAATCAATGAATTTGGTAAAGTAGGAGGATACAAAATTAATGCACAGAAATCTCTTGCATTCCTATACACTAATGATGAAAAATCTGAAAGAGAAATTAAGGAAACACTCCCATTTACCATTGCAACAAAAAGAATAAAATACCTAGGAATAAACCTAACTAAGGAGGCCAAAAACCTGTCCTCTGAAAACTATGACACTGATGAAAGAAATCAAAGAAGACATAAACCAGTGGAAAGATATACCATGTCCTTGGATTGGAAAACTCAATATTGTCAAAATGACTATACTACCCAAGGCAATCTACAAATTCAATGAAATCCTTATCAAATTACCAATGGCATTTTCCACAGAACTAGAACAAAAAAATTTTTTAATTGTATGGCAAAACAAAAAACTCCGAATAGCCAAAACAATTTTGAGAAAGAAAAATGGAGCTGGAGGAATTAGGCTCCCTGACTTCAGACTATACTACAAAGCTACAGTAATCAAGACAGTATGGTACTGGCACCAAAACAAAAATATAGATCAATGGAACAGGATAGAAAGCCCAAAGATAAACCCATGCACCTATGGTCACCTAATCTATGACAAAGGAGACAAGAATATACAATGGAGAAAAGACAGTCTCTTCAATAAGTGGTGCTGGGAAAGTTGGACAGCTACATGTAAAAGAATGAAATTAGAACATTCTCTAACACCATACACAAAAATAAATTCAAAAATGGATCAAAAACCTAAATGTAAGGCTGCACACTATAAAACTCTGAGAGGAAAACATAGGCAGAACACTCTTTGACATAAATTGCAGCAATATCTTTTTCGATCCACCTCCTAGAGTAATGAAAATAAAAACAAAAATAAACAAATGGGACCTAATTATACTCAAAAACTTCTGCAAAGGAAACCATAAACAAAATGAAAAGACAACCCACAGAATGGGAGAAAATATTTGTAAACAAAGTGACCGACAAGGGATTACTCTCCAAAATATACAAATAGCTCATGCAGCTCTATGTCAAAAAACCCAAGCAACCCAATCAAAAAATGGGCAGAAGATCCAAATAGACATTTCTCCAAAGAGTACATACAACTGACCTAAAAGCACATAAACAGATGCTCAGCATCACTAATTATCAGAGAAATGCAAGTCAAAACTACAATGAAGTATCAACTCACACTGGTCAGAATGGCTATCATCAAAAAGTCCACAAATAATAAATACTGGAGAGGGTGTGGAGAACAGCAAACCCTCCTACACCGTTGGTGGGAATGTAAATTGGAACAACCACTATGGAGAACAGTATGAAGTTTCCTTAAAAAACTAAAAATAGAACTACCATATGATCCAGCAATTCCACTCCTGGGCATATATCTGGAGAAAACCATAATCTGAAAAGATACATGCACCCCAATGTTCACTGCAGCACTATTTACAACAGCCAAGACGAGGAAGCAACCTAAATGTCCATCGACAGAAGAATGGATAAAGAAGATATGGTACATATATACAATGGAATATTACTCAGCCATTAAAAAGAATGAAATAATGCCATTTGCAGCAACATGGATGGACCTAGAGATTATCATACTAAGTGAATTAAGTCAGACAGAGAAAGAAAAATATGATATCACTCAAATGTGGAATCTAATTTAAAAAATGATACAAATGAACTTATTTACAAACAGAAACAGACTTACAGATATTGAAAACAAACCTATGGTTACTAAAGGGGAAACATAGAGTGGGAGGGATAAATCAGGAGCTTGGGATGAACACACACACACTACTATATATAAGATAGATATCCAACAAGGACATACTGATTAGCAGGGGTTCCCAGCCCCCGGGCCGTGGACCGGTACTGGGCCACAGCCTGTTAGGAACAGGGCTGCACAGCAGGAGGTGAGCAGCGGGCGAGTGAGCAGAGCTTCATCTGCCGCTCCCCATCGCTCTCATTACCTCCTGAACCATCACCCCCACCCTCTGTCCATGGAAAAATTGTCTTCCACAAAACTGGTCCCTGTTGCCACACAGGTTGGGGACCACTGCTGTATAGCATAGGGAACTCTACTCAACATTCTGTGATAACCTATAAGAGAAAAGAATCTAAAAAGGAATGAATATATGTATAACTGAATCACTTTACTGTACACCTGAAACTAACACAACATTGTAAATCAACTATACTCTAATAAAATTAAATTTAAAAAAAGAAGAATCCATTGTTGCTTCGATAAAACAGCTTTATATTTCATAAAACTTTGGAAGCTGGTCATTTAGTGTTAAATTTCTGACATCAATTCTTTATTAATGTGGGAAATATAAGTTAATCAATATAAAATTATTTTCCAGGCATTATCATAATAATCATACAATTTTATAATGGAAATACATGAACAGAACACTCCCAAGTTTTTGGACTTTCACAGGTTGATTTCTGTTGTTTATTGTTGTTTATATCGCTGTTGCATGCTTCCTACTGGATCAGTTCTTAAAAATCAGAAGTCAGTTAGAAGTCCTGAAATTAGAACTAAGCTATATGAACATGTATTACTACAAGGCAGTCGCCTTCTGAGAAATTCCAGCCAGTAAGCGGAATAGAATATTTCCAGGGAAATGAGGAACTTGCATAAATACGGGTTTGGCTTTCAAGTTGAAGGTAACACCAATTTCATGCGTTTAGTTTTTGTTCTCCAAGATCATGAACTTATAGTAAAACCAAGGACTAGTTTTAGAGCAACACTGAGCCTATATATGAATTGGGGTGAAAACTGTGCAAAGGTGGAGGTGGGTGGTTTCTGCTGAATTACTCTGTGTTTGCAAGATGGGATAAAAATCCCTATTTTGGAACCCATTTCAACAGGTTTGCATCCATGAGGGCTAAATCAAATTAAAAAATCTGCTCAAATTCACTTTGGGTGAGGCTGTCAGATTTCACACAGTTTTCATTGCCAATGGCAAGCATATCTCAGAGCAGACCATAAAGTTAGTATTTTTCAGAGTTGAAGCTTACTCTTAAAAGAAATTTAACGTTGGAACAAAAAGTCAAACACCAATGTCCAAAACCAGACCAAATATATGTTTCACATATAGAATACCTTGATTAATTATAATCGAAGGCAATAAAATAAAAGTTTATATTGCTTTTTCTAGTAATACTGAGGAACAGCCCAGGACTTTCCAAGTATATTTATCACGTTATGAATCACACAACAATGTTATGAAATAGCTATGATTCTATCTTATAGTTAAAACCAAAAAAATTATCAGTCAAAGGGTACAAAATTTCACTTATACAAAATGAATAAGTCCTGGACACCTACTATACAGCACAGCGCCTATGGTTAATAGTACTGTATTGAATACTTAAACATTTGCTAAGAGGGTAGATCTTATGTTAAACGTTATCACAAAAATATTCATAATAATAAAGAGGAGGAAATTTTTGGACACAATGGACATATTTATGGCATAGATTGTGATGATGGTTTCATGGGTATATACTTATCTCCAAACTCATCAAGTTGTATACATTAAATATATACAGTTTTTTGAATGTCATTCATGTCCCAATAAAACAGTTAAAAAAAAATAAAATAAAGCAGGAAAACCTCAGGTACCTTCGTAAGAAATACAGCAAAGCTGGGTTGTAAAACATGGAACCACAACTTGAGATCCTGTTTCTTTTAACTTTTAACTTTTTATAAGTCTATGATTCTACTTCTTTTACTAAAAGAAATAGAATTATGAAAACACCAGCCTAGGCAAAGTATACATGCTTTTGATCCACTTTAAATGAGGTAGCCCCTGGATGGGACACAGAGCCAAGTTTAAGGAACAAATAGATAAGAAGAGACTGAACATTAAAAATTCGGTTAAAATACTGCATAAAAAGTTAGGAGCAAATACCCACAGGGAGGGACTGTTCAGAAGAGAAAAATTCAGTTTTGGAAAACATGGGCTATAATGCTTTGTGTAAAATTTGATGGTTTTCTTAAATTAAATATATGGCCCTCCCAGATTAAAAGAAAAAATTAAAGGAATAGAACAGGTTAAGGCCACATTCAAATAAAAATCCAAGTTATTAACTTATATCTATTTTTATTTAAAATTAATATGCCAACCTCCCCCCATAAAGCAAAAAATAAATGTGTGCAATGTTCCATTTTTCCACATGATAAAATTGCGTTCCATTATGTCACCAACTGGATATTGCTTTACTGAGAAGTAATCTGGTGCTTAAAAAGAAAAAGTAGACTTTAAAGGTCTTAACATTTGCAGATATACTGCTTAATTGCTCAGTTAAATTAAATCTTTGAAATCCAATATTTTTTAAGGTTTAAAAAAAATAAAATAGATGCCTATTAACAAAATTCCCACATAAATTTAACCACTAATGTTTACTAATCAGGAATAGAAAATCTCTTGAAATAATAGACTTGTAAGCTTTCATCTCAGAGGAGACATATGAACACTTAAAATGGAATGATCTTTCAGATGAGAAAGATTATGGTAACATTTTTTCCCAATTCCCTTATAAATGAATCCAATACATTGCTCATAGTACATTTTAATGGAAACGCATTCCAGAAAAAGTACATAATATTGCTTTTCTGCAAATACTGTAGAATATATAAAACTTAACATTCTTATTGTCCATTTGGGTCAATTCTAGTTTTACAAATAAAATATGAGCTATTCATAAAAATGAGAAAAATGGAAAAGTGAAAATAACTTATGCAATAAACTGAAGTTGAAAAATGAGGACTAAAACAGTATTTACTCCCATGTTATTTAATATAATGTTAAAGTATGTAAGTTTCTTTGGAAAATGCATGTGGAATCATTTCATTTAAGGTGGAAGTGATCATGGCTATTTGTCTAGGGACTTCTGAATGAAGAGACAGGAGTCAGCAGAGCTGTATTCAAATATTTGAGAAACTGCCTGTGCAAGACGAATTAGGCATTTCACAGAGCTCTAAGAAAATGGTACTCAAACTTTAATGTACATAAGGATACTCATAAAGATTAAAGTTCCTATTTCTGGATTCTATACCTTCAGAATCTGTTTCCAAAGATAAAAATAATTCCCAGGAATTCTCATTTTCCGAAGTACCAGAAATGATTGTGATGAATATGGTTGATAAATTATATTCTAGAAAATCAGTGGATAGAAGCTGTAGGATTACTTCCATATATGAAAAACAAAACATTAACCAATCTGCTCCCCATCAGAAATAAAACTAGCCAACAAAACATTTTTTTTTTCTCTCAAGATTAAGACCTTATCCATCTGGTCACCTGTCTTCTCAATTAATAGAATCTTCAATGGTTCCCAGAGAGTTGAGACCTGGTAAAACATACATCCTATCACTCATATCTTCCAAACTCTAAAGTTTTAAAGCACTTTTGAACCAGCCTTTTCTGGCTGGGAATTTACTGTCTTTTGCACTTGAATTCTCTCTTGCATTTACTTTACCATTCTCAGTACAAAGTTTTGCGGGGATTTTTTTGCTATTTTTTAAGGCCTATTGGTGTGAAGGAAATTTCCTATTTTATTCACGTACTGAGAAAGTAGGTAAATCATAGGTCTCCTTTCACAGTTTGCTTGAGAACTAACCCCAGAGATCCATTCATAAGATCATGGACATTCATCCCTAACCATTTCACATAAACTGCCCTTGACGTCCATGTGTTAATGGTCCAATAGTCCATTCTCAGTCATTATCCTACTTGACCAGCAGCAGTGTTCGACATAGTTGGTCATACATTCTTCCTTGAAACGCTTTTTTCACCTGACTTCTAAAACACCCATTGCCCTGTTTTTTAAATTGAATTATAACTGACATACAATATTGCATTATTTTCAGGTGAACAACATAGTGATTCAATATTTTTATACATTATGAAATGATCACCATGATAAGTCTTGTTACCATCTGTCACCATACAAAGTTGTTACAATATTATTGAATATATTCCTTATGTTGTACATTACATCCCATGACATTTATTTGATAACTGGAAGCTTGTTCCTCTTAATGCCCTGCTCCTATTTTGTCCATCCCTCTATACCCCCTCCCTCTGGCAACCACCAGTTTGTTCTCTGTATCTATGAATCTGTTTCTGTTTTGTTTGTTCTTAGATTCCACACATAAGTGATATCATATATTATTTGTCTTTGCCCATTGCCCTGGTTTTACTACAACCTGAACGGCTCCTACTTTCTAGTCTCCTCTGGGGATTCTTTCTCATTTTTTCACACTGCAATGGCTCAGTGCTCTGTCCTTAAGACTTAACTATTCTCCACATACACCCCTCCCTTGTTGATCACTTGCAGATATTCATCAGCAAAAACACTGAATGCTTAATTTGCAAAATATATACAAAATTCTAACACTTCTTACCATGTTCACTGCTATCAGCCTTGTCTGGGATCTCTCATCTGAATTACTGCAGTAGCCTTCTTACTGGTATTGCTGATTTTACCAGTCTCGCCCCTACAGTCCATTCTCAACAAAGCAGGCAGAGATGAGACCATTTTAAAAGACATGTCAGATCCTTTCATTCCTCTGCTCAAAACTGTGCTCAACTGAAGGACCAAGATTTTGGTCTGTGGCCTACAAGGCTCCAATGATCTAGCTTTTCATGAGCTCCCTGACCTCCTCTCCCACTGCTTTCTAACTCACTTGCTCCAATCCAGCCACACTGACCTCCGTGCTGTCGGTCGTCACAAACACTCACACCACAGACCACTCACATTTGCTCCGCTCTGCCTGGAGCATTCTTGCAACGGAGATGCACGTGGCTTACTCCCTCACCTCCTCTAGGTTTTTGTTCAGGTGTCACCTTCTGCATGTGTTCTGTCCTAGCCACCCTAGTCATAACTGCATTCTCCTTCTCTGGTTCATTTTTTCTCCATGTTAGTCATCACAATCTGCACAGCCTCCACCAAGTTATTTTATTAATTGTTGTATTGCACAACACCCCAAACTAGAATGCAACTTTCATAAGGGCAGAAATTCCTGCCTGTTTTGGTCACTACAATATCCTCAGCATCTAGGAGCTCAATAAATATTTGCTGAATAAGGAATATGGAGAAAACTGAATTCTGAATGGACAAAAATCATGGATTAAAATATTTCTACATATCTCTCCAAACTGTGGGACAACTGTGTTTGGTGACGGATTATTGTGGATCAGTTAGTTTTGAGTGTCATAGTAAAGGCTATTAAAGGACATAAGGAATGAGACTATTTTACCTTTAAGATATTATGTTTAAAGACCTTTCCAGGGCTTCCCTGGTGGCGCAGTGGTTGAGAGTCCGCCTGCCGATGCAGGGGACACGGGTT
>NC_041222.1:55492226-55502446 GCF_002837175.3 Physeter macrocephalus
CCGCAACGGGAGAGGCCACAGCAGTGAGAGGCCCGCATACCGCAAAAAAAAAAAAAAAAAAAACAACCTTTCCACAGTTACCATTTGTATCATCTATGAACACTCATCCTCCCAAACAAACACATTTTGTCAGACACTACTAATCAGCCACCTCCCACTCCACGTATTACCATGTCATTGTCCGCTTCTTCTGTACTAGTAGGTGTTTTAGCTGAACATGATCTCTTAGCTAAAAACCCCAGGCCACAGTTCCCAATCTCCTCTCCATTTTGATGTAACCCATGTGACTAAGGTCTTGAAAACAGGATATTGGTGTGTGTGTGTGTTAGTTAAAAGTAGCCCTTAAATGGGATGGACATACCTGTACATTTCTCTTTCCCATGTTTCACTGGCTGGAGTAAAGATGTGAGGCAAGCCATCTTATCTGTCAACTATTGGCCGAAGATAACGCCTTAGGAGAGCATAGCTGGAAGATGGGAGGACTTAGACCTGCCAACTCCATTAAGCCACTAAATATGTTACCCTGAACTGTTACAAGAGAGGTAGATGAAATAAATAAAACTCTCTCTTGGTTAAGCCAATGTTTTTATTAGAGCAGCCTAGACAAAATTCTAAATAATATATAGCCTTTTCATATATAAAATAATCCTTAAAACTCTAAAGGAAATAAAAATCCCAATAATAAAGGCAGGGACATTGTGGCAGTGGTTCATTGGTTTATTTAAAGGTGAAGGGTAGAAATCAATGTCTACTAGAATTAGAAACCAGAAGTGTAAATGTGCCTTGAATTAACTATTTACTAAATGTAAGCCACCGTTCTGGCACTGTATGCACATTAAAATTTAATCTTTACAATAACCTCCAAAGGTAGGTGTTTATCATGTGCATTTTACAAGTGAAACTGATAGGGCTCAAGATGTTCAGATTTTTTTGAAGCAGCACTGCAAGTAAGTGCTAGAGCTAAGAGCCCAATTCTAAGAGCATACCTCAAAATGTACCCTCCCATTCTCTTTTCTCTAGTTTGACAGTTCTGTTCTTTCCCTCCAGAGGTCACTGAGAATTTAAAATGGAAGTAGTTGATTAAACACTTGACATATATATCTCTACTCTTCCTGCTCCAAAATGGAGTTCTGCAGAGGTAATATGATTCAAAACCCTGAGCAGTGGATGGAATAACTATCAACTTGAGGCCTAATCTTCAACTTGGACTTGGATTTCCAGAGTAAGATATTCAACCAGTCTGGACCTGAACTTGTTGGCCTAGTTCCTGCTGTAAGATAACTCCAATTACTGAGTCTGCCTGAATGAGCTACAAAAGCATTGGCATTAAGTGGAATATGGTTACCCCAGACAGAATTCCCATTCATTTGAGCAGTCTGGAGTGAAAAGCAAAATCTGAATCCAAAGAACACATACATAGTTCAGATTCAATAATTCTACAGATGTGGTTACAAAGTGGATTTAAAATTTTAATGTCTTCTTTTCCTGGCTAGGAGGAAGGGAAGTTACTAAAGAAGTTTAACAAAGAAAAATAAACTTAGAGTTTCCAGGCACATTACACACACACACACACACACACACACACACACATATATATCATATATATATATATACACACACACATGCATAACCTAAGAATTCTATGCACCCAAGTAAACTATGATCACCCAGGCTTAAATGCACTCTGACTGAAAACCAGCGTACCACGCACTCAGTGGCCTTCAGATTTCAGAGACAACTTGACTACTCAGGACACTTATCTCTTGAATCTGGATGGCTTCCACATTGGCAAGAGCTCAGTCTCAGTCTGCTAAGAGTACTAATAAAGCCCGTAAGACTTGACTTTTTATATAGCCGTACCAGCCAACACCTTCGTTTGACATCCAACTTAGAGTAGAGCCTGTGGCCTTAACACTTGGCTGTATACAAAGAAAGAATACTTTTCTCTCTCAACTTTCTTATTCATCATTACAGCCCCTGTGTCATGGCAAGCATCCAGGCCATTTTAAAAAATTGTTGTGCCTGGTTCTTCCTCCCATTTCTCCTCTCCTTTCTCTCCACTTTTCTTCCAGTCTGTTAGCATTCTCGACGTCTGTTAGAATTCTCAAAGGTTTTTCATTTCCTCTAGATCACACTAAACCAAGGAAACATTTGGGGGACAATCTGATGGGATAATTATACAAGAATAGTGAACACAATTTCGTTCCCTTGCTGTAAATGATTAGATTATTTGCATCATCCTCCAAAACCACTTATATATTTATCCAAAGAGTTGAGAAAGTGCAACCTACTGCTTCACTTCTAACCAATGTTGTGTCTCTGCTCTTTCTATACTGGGCCATCTTCAAGGTACTCATGGTTATCTGTTAGATGTATATCAGACAAAATTCTAATAAATTATTTTCTAATTCATTGTGTCAGCTATTATACGTGTTTAGAGCAACCAAAATTTGCTAGGGGAAATTATAAAGATTCTCTGAAAATTGAAAAGGTGTATGAAAAGGTTTCCAGAGTCATTTTCTCTTTCAGGATTTTGTTTCATCTTGCTTTTTATATGCATGCGTGTAGAAAGCGAGAAACAACTCTGCGTGTACCATTAGAAATATTACCAAAAATGAAAAAAGGTTATACAGGATGTACAAAATGAATGAAACATTTTTTTTTTTTTTTTTTTGCGGTATGCGGGCCTCTCACTGTTGTGGCCTCTCCCGTTGCGGAGCACAGGCTCTGGAGGCGCAGGCTCAGCGGCCATGGCTCACGGGCCCAGCCGCTCCGCGGCATGTGGGATCTTCCCGGACCGGGGCACGAACCCGTGTACCCTGCATCGGCAGGCGGACTCTCAACCACTGAGCCACCAGGGAAGCCCCTGAATGAAACATTTAATGAGCACTTTTCTCTCATCTCTCAACTTAATACAAGTGTCTTGACAAATTTAGTACAAATTTAGTACATGTGGCTGGATAGGAGTCTTCCTTTAAAAAAAATGTACACTTGTGGAAAATGTCAAGACATATCTTAAGAATTCAGGTATGTTACTATAGAGATTCAGTATAATACATTGGAAAGAGTATCCTGTGTAAGAGTTAAAAAGATAATATAGGGCTTCCCTGGTGGCGCAGCGGTTGAGAGTCCGCCTGCCGATGCAGGGGACGCGGGTTCGTGCCCCGGCCCAGGAAGATCCCACATGCCGCGGAGCTGCTGGGCCCGTGAGCCATGGCCGCTGAGCCTGCGCGTCTGAAGCCTGCGCTCTGCAAGGGGAGAGGCCATAACAGTGAGAGGCCCGCATACTGGAAAAAAAAAAAAAAAAAAAAGATAATATATACGAAGTGTCTTGTAGATAGTATACCTTACACGGCATCTATTATTTTTTAATTCTTTTTAAATTGAATATTGACATACAATATTATATGAATTCAGGTGTACAACATAGTGATTCAATATTTATACACATTACAAAATGATCACAGTAAGCCTAGTTGCCTTCTGTCGCCATCTATTATTATACTAGCTCTCTTATTTTTTAAAAGTTGGTACAATCTATTTAGACCTCTGTATTACTTAGCTATAGTTGAGTAATCACCCCCAAACTTAGTGACTTAAAATACCAATCATTTCTTATTTTTCATGAGTCTATGGGCCAGCTATGCTGTTCTGCTGACCTAAGCTAGGCGTAGCTAATTTCAGCTGGGCTTGTTCATGCATCAGAACTCAACTCATAGGTTAACTGAAGGCTTAATACTCTAAGATGGCCTAAGAGACATGACTGAACTCTGCTCTGCCATGGTGGTCTTTTCTCATGGCAAAGCAAAGGTTGAAGAGAGTGAGTAGAAACTTGTAAGGCCTCTTGGGGCCTCAATTCAGAACTGGCATGCCACCATTTCCACCATATGCTTTAGCCTAAGGAACTGATAAGGCTGGTCTAGACTTGAAGGACATGGAAACAGACCTCACCTTTGTATGGAAGAGCTGCAAAATTAAACTCCAAATGGCATAGATACAGCAAAGTGTGGACTATTGGGGTCATTTCTGCAATCAATCTACCAATGCATCTCTAACATCAGACATCAAAAACTATAATAATTTGGTGAAACTTCCATATGCTATTTTACACAGATTGGTTTTCTTTTTAACCAAATGTCAAGATTCCTCAAGCTTGAGAGCTCTAGATAGAAGTCAAAGCAGCTTTGCAGTTCAAGTCCATTAAGTTTGCTTTCTTACGCCTGGTCTTTTTTTTTAAGGAAAAAAAAATGTTTCTGAAAATGTATCACTATAATTTAGCCTTCATATATAATTTACTATATACTTGTTTTTTCGGATGAAAATTCTTTGAAGAGTTTCATTTGTTGGGCTTGGGGGTACTTACTGCCTATACTGGAGCTACTGATTGCCTACATGTATCTGACAAACCAAAAATGTGTAGGTTAGAAATGAAACTTTAGAACTTGAACAGGAAGTTCAAAGTATGGCATGGTCTTTTACATGGAAATATGTACGTTATCTTTTATATAATCCTTTACATTCTATTAATCTTATCTTTTAAGTGGATGCCCATAAGCCCCCAGTGTCTGGACCCACCAAAGGACATAAGAGCAAAGAAAAGTAGATATCCTACAGTTCACTTTATCATGCAAGGAAGACTAAGTCAAGGGACTTCAGAATTCTTCAAGACCACCTGAACTAAATTTATTTCTTTTGGCTTCAAATTACTGAGGCAAGGCCACTGCATATGGCTGAGTGCAGTGACCTTGCATTGAAGTCTTTCACAACATCTGCCTCTTCAGTGTTCACCATATCAGTGAGGAAGGAATGAAAATCCATATTTTCAACCTCAGGTCTTCTCGGCAGTTGTAAATCTCAAGTGTGATGGCTGTTTCTAGATGTCTGCAGGTTTCTATAGGCAAAGAAATTGACAAGGCAGTGTCACCCTCTGGGCCAGCCAAGGAAGCACATTCTTAGCACTAGAAATCCCACACAATGGTCTTCTGATCTCTTTTCCCAAAATGTCAGTCGAGCAAAAAAGATCTGAGTGTTTCAGCAACATCCATAACACTGATTGTAGGGCCTTGTAACAGGAGATGTATCTCTTTATAAAAAAAAAAAAAAATACACTGAATGAATGCATTTATAAGGCCAAATCTGTACGTATGCCACATTATGAATAATTCTTATCAAATTATTCAAGGCATTTCGTGGGATTCAAAAGTGAAACTTCTGCCCAAAGATCAGTGAAGCATATCAAGACATGACCTATAAGAAGTCAGTATACTTCTGTGAAGGAGATAAGAACTGTTTATTTTGTTCCTTCATTGACAAGATGATGATTTATGGCCCCAGTTCTCACATCATCAGCAACTTTCATGAAGGAGAGGAGGCCTATTGTGGGATTGCTGGCAGTATTATTTTTATTACAATGTATCCTGATGTAGAAAAGTCGTAAATCAAAACGCTGAGTGAAGCTCTTTTCTTCACCTAAGTCACTAAGTATAAAGGCTGCCAAACTCTTTAGGTACTACACCACACACAAAATACCAAGAGTTTTACCCAGACAAAATTTTGCTTGGCAAAGAAACTTTACACCATTTGAAGACCTCTGAATATTCCCAGTGAGATGCACAGAAATAGGAATTCTTCCTTAATGACATTAGCATGCACATAGCGGATGAAAACCAGAAGCTGGTTTCACTCAGAGACAAGAACAATCTCTTTCTGTTGTTGCCAATTCTTCTACGACCTTCTTCTAAGTTATAAAAGAAATGTCACGAACACTGGAGTTGATGACACTGGATGACCAAGGCACTGCTTCCTATTTTTCTCTTGTTCCTGGTTACAAATCATCCACTGCTTCACTAAGTTCCTTCAGATTGTGGCTTCCTTTATTAAGGGATGCTCTGAGCCACATTCAGAATAAAGTTTTACTGTTGCAACACACATGATTTTTTTTTCAAATTTCATGCATCTCAAGTTGAAAATTCTTCTCCCAGGGAAGACAGACATATGTCAGCGTATCCTCAAGGTGGTAAAATGTCACGTACATTCAAGTTCATTGGCTTCTTTTTTCCATTGTCAAGAACCTTACCATCTGTGAGTGGTGCCTCACAGCAGTGCTTCTGTGATCTAATGTGTGGCTTTCCTTCCCATTTCTCTTTCTAACACTTTCTAGTTAAGTGGACTAAATGCAAAGGAAGACAGATGTCCCCAAGCATAATGCAGGATATGTTTTATTTAATTCCTATAAATGGAAGGCTATTGTACACATTGTAACATCATAACATGATGATTACAACTATCCAAATTATAGAGTAGCTTCTCGTACCATAATACGATTGTGTGTGTGAAAACTTGCTTCCATAGCATGATTTAATACCAAAGTAATTTCTTTCAAAAAAAATAATTGCCACTGAAACAATAAAAATATCAAAGGAAAAATATGGATAATTGAATGTGGCTTGTGGACCACTAATTAAAAACCTCTGCTCTAAGACAGGCCTTCTATTCTTTCATTATCTGATATTTTAAAATTTTCTGAAGCAAAAAGGGCCTAAATTCTCATTTTAACTAGTTCCCCCCTCTGTATTCAGGGGCATGGAATGCACCCTCTATAAACCATGGGGAAAAGAATAATCCTTTTATTTTAACCTGGCTTACATCCACATACAGGAAACTCTCCAGTCTTTTAATAACTAAGGCACACTGTTAGCTCGGTCTTCCCAGAACACTGCTCGATACTAATAATTGATAATCATGATAATGACTATGTGGTTCACAAAATTTATAAAAGGTCGGTGAATCATCAAAAAAATTTGAATTACGCACAATGTGTTCTTAGCTTGGAAACCTTTGTGATTTTAAATACTTCTGGCACTTCCTACCAGCTAATGTCTTAACCAGCCAGTGCTGCCTAACCCTTTCTGCTCCAAAGAGCTCTTCTAGCAGAAAGCACCTAGTACGTACTAGCTTTTTTTCAGATACCCTGCAGATAAGTGTTCTGCAAACATTTTGACCATGACACCCAGTAAGGAATACATATTATTTATGTATCTATAACACACGTGTGCATATTTGTATAACTGAACTACACTGGCCACAAAACCCTTCTTATTATTAAATGTAATACTCTTAACGTTTTCTAGTAAATGTTAATCTATCACATTATGGTATATCTATTTCATAATGTTAATGACACTAAATTTATTTCAACCACCAAGAATGGGCTACAACCTATAGTTCAGATGATAGCAGCCCAACCCCAAAAGAATGTGTTTTTTTTCCCCTGCAAGATTAATAGGTTTACTTATTCACATGTATTTCTAGAGCTTACCCTTTGAAAATGAGGAGGCTTTATTCTAGTCTCTTGAACGTTTATAATTCTCAATTAACAGGAACATTCTACTATCCTGAGCACATTATTCTTTAGATAATCAACTTTTTTTGACAAGATTAAAAATTTATATGAAACCAAGATTTTCACTGATAAATAAGAGACCACAAATGCACAAAATTTGAAGTAGCTTTTCACAAATTGGCTCTAATAATTGATGAGAATATTTTGTTTGTTAAAACCTTTTAATTAAATCCTATGCTGAAAAAACCAGGCAAGTGACCTGGGAGCACAGAGAACAATTGACTTGTGGATCATTTAGAATTTGGCAAACATTTTTGGTATGACACATAGAGAAAGGAGTGGCACTTGGTCTGAGCCATGAAGGATACAAAGGATTTCAATGGGTAAAAAAGAGGCAAGATTATTTCAGGCCTATAGAAAGAGCTCGAGACACAGTACGGGAAGTGGGAGAGCACATCAAGTGTTTGTGGGCTGTGAGCAGGCAGCCCAATAGGGCGAGAGAATAAGACAGGGGGAGGGTAAAGTGGGAGATGAGTTTGGAAATTCAGGAATCAGCCACAGTCTTCAAAAGACTGAATAATAAGAAGCTTATGCTGTATTCTCTATTCCTTATTTTTCTTTTTAAAAAAATCATTTCTTGTTTTACAAACTTTGCTTTAAAAAGTAGCTTTTGACTTTACTTCCATCAGTCTTCAACTAGTCAGAAAAAAGCATGGTCAAATACAGCTACCTTCAAATAATTAAATGTGAACCATTCGACAGAGTGGCTGTAAAGTCTGGAAACATAGGTGAATATATATAATGGTATACATACACATATGTGGGTTTATTAATATTACATTTCAACATATATGCTGAATAACATTATATGAACACGTTTTCCATACTTTATGACCATCTAGTATTTTATAGCTCTATTCCATACGTAGTTTTTGGTAGCAATATACAGATATCACAGCCTAAACAACACCCTCCTTCACAGTGGGAAAAATGTATCCTTTAGTCTGAAATTTTAGGTAGGAACCAGACAACCTTCTAATTCAATATAAGGTCACAAACTTTTTATGTTTTATCATTACAAAATGGTCCCTAAATTCCATACTTTCCCCTGGGTATATTCAGAGTTCAACCCAAGGTCTGGTTTGCCAGCAATGGTTTCATTCCATTCTCATATCAGAGTATGACTGTGCTGTCAGAGTATAATGCTCAATCCAGTTCATTTATAAGTAAAGTAAATAATTTACCAACCAGGTATGAACTTTATGAAATCAGGCATTATTTTGTCAATGAAATTATATATCATATCCCTACCACATAATACAATGTAAGCACATAGTAGACATTCAATAGTTAACAAATAAAGGACTACCTGAATTAGTATTGGTTTCAGCTGGAGTAATTCTCTTGTAACATCCTTTAGGAGTGCGAACAACCATAAGTCTTTCAAAGGAGTAAAAGAAAACCAAGAAAGAGACCAATTATGTGTGCTTTCATTTTTTTTATTTTTGCAAACCAATTAATAATTTAAAGCTAACAGATGATCCACCTTAGAGATGCTTACTACTGTGAAAATAATGGAATTTGTAAAAGAGGATTCTCTGTTCTTTCCACTTGAGTTAATTCTACTGTCTTTATCTTTGCTGCCCTCCTCTGGAATTTTTATATCACCTGGTTCTCTTTTCCAAAGGATATGTGCTTTATACTTGCCTTTAGAATAGAACTATAGGAAGAAATTCAAACTTTTAAATTTCTGTTTTGCAGTGCATTTTTATCCAATTTTATAGCACACTTTGGGGAAAACAGCAATGTAAATAATTACATAGCTTACAATGTAAATAATGTGTACATAGGTATATAATAATTTCAGACCTAACATTTGAAAATAAGTCTTTCTTGTTCCAAACTGTTTCTAAAGGCTGCCAGGCATCTGTTCTTCGCTTTGTTTGGAATTCCTTTCTTCATTATCTCCATTTATCCAAATCCCATCCATCCTCTGAATCCAACTGTCACATATCCATGAAGTCCTCCCTCATTTTCCCAGCTGGAATTAATCTTTCATACCTCTAAAGCCTATAACAATTGTATCTCAGTGATTTAAAATACAACCTACAGCTTTCTAACCTGTCTTGTAATTATTTGGGTTCATAGCATCTCTTACTTAATAAATTATAAACTACTGAATATAAAGTTTATATCTGAGTTATGTTTGAATTATTGCAAGATCTACCTAAACATAGTATGTAATGTATAAATATGAATGAATGAAAATGTTAATGTAACTAAGCATTACATTTAATATCGTGGCATACAGAGCCAAATGAAGATAAATTTAAAGGCTGACAGAGTTTAACAAATTACTTTAGGTGCCTGCTGATCGTGTACCTTTAGACAGTTGAAAAGTCAAGTCAATAGGTTAGATATTGTGGAATAGTTTCTCAGTAATTTCCTGCAAATAACAACTGCATCTTAATTTCTGAACTAGGAATATTAAGTTAAGCAACTACCGTTTTGCAATTGTTTGTCCTTTTAAGGAGAGAATGTTTATCCTCTCTGATTCCTAACAGTACATTTAAATTATCTAAACATTGCAGTAGCTGAATGTAGAAAACTATCTTTTTAGACTTGAGCCAATTGCAACATACAAAGAGGTATAGAAAAATGCTGAAAATAAACATGCAAAATAGTGAGTATGATGCCTCCCATATAGAAAATTCCTCCTTTTCTCACTTTTGTAATAAAAATATATTCCAAAGCATTACATTTTTATAGACATCAATGCCAAATAATTCTTCAAGGCCACCAAGATCTGCTTAATCATAAGAAGTCCTCTTAGGGCTTCCCTGGTGGCGCAGTGGTTGAGAGTCCGCCTGCCGATGCA
>NC_041222.1:55502491-55539255 GCF_002837175.3 Physeter macrocephalus
GTGAGCCATGGCCGCTGAGCCTGCGCGTCCGGAGCCTGTGCTCCGCAACGGGAGAGGCCACAACAGTGAGAGGCCCGCGTACCGCAAAAAAAAAAAAAAAAAAGTCCTCTTAAAAGAGCGGATACTATTAAAGAATGCCCCAACTCAGTTACACAACACACGAGTCCTTGAGAGAAATGAATCATGTTTATTTGTTATCTTTTTGATTAATTAAGTGGGACATCACTTGAGGGACAACAGAACTGGCACCTGTAAGCTATAGACTAGCATTGTATACACCTGTGTTGCACAGACTCCTCTTCAAAAACAGCTATAACATAAGTATGAGATAATAATAAGCATGAGTTCTCTCAAATAGGTGTGTCTATAGGTCCCTGAAAACTTGAACATCAGCTCTTTTAGAAGATTATTGACTGGTCTCTTTTCTGACTGGCTAAAGATGGGTACCAGCCTTTCAAGAAAACTGTGATAAGAAGGGGAAATAGGTATCCATATTCTGAGCAGGATAAAACCAAAACTGATGATCTGAGCAGCAGACTGTGAAGTCAAAGAAGCATTTGAAATGCAATGAGATGAGAACAGGTCATCTAAAGACCAGGGAGAACAGTCCCTGGGCAGGAAAAGGGCAGAGAGAGAAGGCCAAAAGGGCATGAGACATGAAGCCACAAAGAGATGTGAACCTTCCTTTATCTCTTGAAGTTGTGATAAATTCCTAGAGATCAACTGAGGGCTAGATTGTCAGTTACAGGATCTCTAGGAACCCCAGATACAAGTGGAGTCCATATCCACTCCTGCAGTATTTGTCAAGGGCCTCTACCAAGCATGCATAAGAAAGACTGGACGCAGGGCAGAGGACCTGTGTTCCTCCTCCAGTAACACAAGTGTGTGAGATTTGCCAAAGATTGAGAATGGAGCAGGAATACCTGCAGAAGCCCATCTATTCTCTAGAAACTCTGAATATAAAGAAATGATTGGCTACCACTAGAGACAGGCACAAACACTCCTATGTCTTGAATCCCTTCCAAACTCAAAGCAAAAGCCACCTGCCATTGGACAAGGGGCAAGAAACGTCTCCATGTCCCAGAGCTGACTTTATTTTCCATAAGGCAAAGCTGACTTGCTCTGGGGGAGGACCCTTCCATGCTTCACCCAGGGCAAAGATCAGCTGCAGCTGGGGAAGTGGCAAAAATCCCATTTGTGCAAAACATTCTGTCCTTTTCAAGGCAGTACTTGGCTGCAAAACGTGAAGGGAAAGAAATGTAATTGCACCCAAGATCTCCCACTTACATGTGACAGAATTTAATTGGCACCATGGGGAGAAGCAAGGGGAAGTGCTTGCACTGGGAAACATGCAGGAATGCCGAGAAAAACCCTACTCCCGAGGCTCAGGTGTACAGGACCTGCCTACGATTGAAGGTGGAGTAGGAGAAGTGACAAACCACCCATGTTGCCATCATAAGGCTTGCACTAACTAGCAAGAAATATAGTTGTGTACTGGGGGAGGGCAAGAGCCTGGAGAAAGAGCCCTTCCGTCGTGATGCAGGTGTGCAAGGTGAAGGCTAGGGGTGGAGCTGAAACACTGAGAAACTCTCCTCTGGGACCCCAAGTCCCACACTAGCCCAAGATAATGGTAGATCAACACTGGAGGATAGCCAATTGCAAAATGAATGAACCACAACTTTTAGCTCACCATGTACAAAAATTAACTCAAAATAGATTACACACCCAAATAAAAGCGCTAAAACTATAAAACTTCTAGAAAAAAACCATAAATAACTTTTCAAGTTCAATAAAAAGAAAAGAACCCAAAGACGATTTAAAAAATGGCAAATAAGCAAATAAAAGATGCTCCTCATCTTAATCATTAGGAAAATGCAATTTTAAAACCACTATGATACTATTACCCAACTACTAGAATTACTAATATAAAAACTCTGCTCATAGTAAATTTTCGTAAGTAGAAAAAACTGAAACTCTCATTCATTGCTAGAGGGAATGCAAAATGGTACAGTCACTTTGAAAAACGGGTTTGGCTTTTTTTTTTTAAATAAAGGTAAACATACATTTACTATAATAAGCCTGGTTCATGTTTATACCCAAGAAAATTGAAAACATGTGTCCACACAATAACCTGTGTGTGAATCAGTGTAGCAGCTTAAGCTGTAAATGCCCCAAACTGTAAACAATGCAAATGTCAACCAGCGAATAAACAAATTGTGATTTATCTATAAATGGAATACTATTCAACAATTAAAAGGAACTAGTGATATATGCGACAAAATGGATGACTCTTGAAAGCCTTACATTAATTTAAAGAGCTAGACACACAAGACATATACTATATAACAACATTATATGACCTTCTACAAACATCAAAATTATGGGAACAGAAAACGGATGGTTTCTAGTGGCTGGGGATGAAGGAAGGAGCTTGACTGAAAAGGAGCATGAGGGAAACTTCTGGAGTGATGAAAATTCCATATCCTAATTGCGATGGCCATGTTACAACTGTATACATTTGTCAAACTTGTAAATGGACCTTTGAATGTAAATTATGTATCAATAGAAAGAGAAAAATTAAAACCTTCAATATTTAACTCTGTGCAGCTAGGGTTATGAACCATTGCAATATTGTCAAGCAAAAAAATAGTATTGCATTCATACGTGAGTAGAAGTTTCTGACTGTCCAACTGTAGCAAATTTCTTGGACAAAATTTGTTCTCATTGGAGATGGACCAGGTGCATCCTGATTTCAAACTATCTACTTAACTCAAGGAAGCAGGTGTGACTTATCTTACATTACTTTTTCCCAAAAGAAGGAATGAAGGAAATTGTCACTACAGGATGTGCAATTGCTTAGAAAACTATAGAAACTAAGGTTTCTATAAGAGAACTAAAGAAATAAAGGTTAGCAGAAAAACACTGGAGGCTGGTTGGTAAAATTCTCAGAGAGAAATAAATAAATAGAAGTAAACTTCCTTAGCTTTGTTCTTTCATATTATCCTGGGTCAAAATAAATTCCACTCAGCCACCCAGCCTAATGGTGTGTGGTGTGTGGTGTGTGGTGTGGTGTGTGTGTGTGTGTGTGTGTGTGTGTGTGTGTGCGTGCGCGCGCACGTGTGTGTATGTTTCCTGGAAGGTTTTAGGAAAACAGTTTTTTAAATGTATGTGCTTTGAAGTCCTATAAAAACCCTGAAAATGGAAAGAAGTTGGCCCTAAAGAACAGATCTTTGCTTCTATTTTAATTCATTAAAAAAATGTTTAAAGTAGACTTATAAAATAAGCTCTTACCGTTCTGTTGGCAGCCGTACGCAGCAGGTTTGAAACAGGAAGCTGGGAGGCGGAGCTCTGAGTATCCTTCACAGGGCTCTCTAATGAGGAAGACCCTTCAGCTTCTTAATTACAAAAGTACCTACATGTTAGTTAGCTGTCTGAGTTCCAATTAGAGGTGGTTCAAACAGAACACATTTACCTAGGGACATGATGTGGCTGGATGTGACTGCCAACAAATGCTTAGGTGGCAGAATTTATTATGCATGGCCTGTATTGTGAACTCCTTTTCAGTAGTACCTGCTGGACTATAAATACCACTTGCCAAGAAATGCTGATTTGAGCTTATAGATGCCTCACCACATCCCAGAGTTAATTTCCAGTTCCCCTTTAACACACCTCCCAAATTTTTACATCTTTGCTGTTTTTTTTCTTTTGAAAATGTATTTTTCTTGTTGACTTTAATATAGATTAAAACTCTGAAATCAATAAAGAGGCTCCTTCCAGATCTAAGAACCAGGAGCATGTGAGATAAAATCTATTAAAATAAATATATGCAAAATAAATAAATAAATAAATAAATGCAATGAGCAGGTATCTAAATCTGCCAAAGTATTAAGAGCAAAATTTTCTGAGCTAAATAAAAACGAAATTTCAAAAAGTCTTAAAAAATTCTGAATGTACATGAAATACTTTTTTATATCATCTTGGAAAAATGATCACTTGAGGGAGTTTTATATACCTTTGATGTTTTATTCAGTTCACTCAAGCTATTTTTTGTGATTGTTTATCAAAACCAGTAAGTATGTATCTGATAATATTTTGTAATATAATGCCCATTTTATCACAAGATGTATATTTGTGTTTCTTTTTTTGTGGGGGGGCAGCCTAAATTTATCATAGAATGACTTGTAATAAGGAAAAGAACTTACTGTATGAGAATTTATGTCTAGAAGTCATGACTAATAAACACAGCCATTCTTTATCAATGTCATCAGATGTTCTAAAATGACTTAAAGGTCTCTGACAACCTCGTTCTTAACACATAATGTATTAAGTGGAGCATTTAATTCATCCACAGTTGGAAAATACTTCAGTTATGTTATATTCCATTCTCTGAAATCAGGCATCATGGAGTTGGTAAAGTAGTCTCCCTTTTTTTCTCTTTTGATGTCTGTCACAGCTTTGTTTATAATGTGCAGCATTAAAAACAGATTAAGTGTCTGACATAAAAGGAGATTTTAAAGATTTTGGTACATTCACAAGATAGAGTATGACAAAGGTATTCTATAAAACTATAACAGAAGATATGGACATATGTTCATGATATATTGCATAATGAAACAATCAAGTTATAAAGTGATATGTATAATAAAATACAGTTTGGGGAGAAAAATGTGTTGTGTGCACATGAGGGGCGGTGACTCAGAGGAAGAATATTTAAAAGAACAAACATTGAGTTAACAGTGGCCATCATTTGGTTGTATTCTGGGCAATAGTTTCTTCTTTTGTTCAAATTTTCTCATTTTTATGATGAACATGAAATACTTGTGTAATCAAAACAAATATCTAAAACTCATTAAAACCTTCAAGTCAGAATCTCAGGCAAAAGAAAATAACTGGAAACTAACATCCATTTAAAATAAATACAGAAAGCCATCTTTTAATCTGTTTAAGTTCTACACATACACTGAATGATTTATCAAGATAACATTGCTCTGCATAACTAATGGCCAAGTCAAGAATTAGGCACAGCAAATTTGTTGGTTGGAGTAGCATAGGTAATTGAACGCCTAAGAGAACCACTCCATGACCTTCTGCGTAGTTTCACAGAAAGAGTCACAGAATATTATCTGTGAGTTGAATCTTCCCTCGTAATGACCCAGGAAGCTATTTGTTGATGAAAAGTAAGGTACAATTCCTACTGTGAGATACAAACTTAAAAGAAGTATGTAATAGTAATAATAATAAGAACACTTGTTCAGTGCTTCACTATGTCCCAGGCAATATCCTAAGTGTAAAAGCCATTTAATCCTCAAGACACTATGATACAGTATTACTGTTACCCTATTTTTTAGATGAAGAAACGGAGAAGTTAAGTAATTTATCCAAATATAGCTCACCGATGGTATAGAAGGATCCAAATTTAGGCAGCCAGAGTCTGTGTTCTTAACCATTATGATATACTACTTCTCAGGAGAAAATTAATAGGATATTAACAGAAAGTAATATCCAGATGTATAATATAACTTGCATTTATATTAGAAACTATTTTGGTGAACTGTGTATAACTGCAGACTACCAGGCAACCTCACGTGCTAGCTCTCAGAAGCTTCTGTGCTGGATTCCAGAAGTTTTCTCTCTGCCCAGAGTTACCCAAGGCCCTCATGGGGCTTGCATGTTCCAAGGCTAGGTAATCTGCAAGGTTTCCATGTTGCCTACAACGTCCATGTGTACTTTCCACTTTTTGTACCCTCTGAGACACACTCAGTATACATGGCTTTCGTGGAATAATCTTGGCAAACAGAATAACAGGAGGAGAGACGAAAACAGTCCCCCCACACCTCTTCTGGAGAAGGCACCATGAATGCTCTCAGCTCCTTCACCATCTCCCATATTTTCTGGTCTTTTCACTGAACCTAGGAGATGATGAAAATAAGCTCCCCACTATGGCCCCATGTGTTAAGGAAATTCCTGAACATGGCTAACACTTCCCCTGGAAACAGGCTAATTAATCCTACCATATTTCTACCAGGTTGCATATATTACAGCTCAAGACCAAGTCTGACTGTTAGCATGGTAAAGTCTGGTCTTTGTGAAATCCAAGCAGCAACACTGATTTAAATAACTGGGCTATGTAGAAAATTAAACAACAACACAACATATACATATATGTATCATTTTCTCATTAATTATCTTAACCATTTTATAGTATTTGGGCAAAAAAAATACGCATTTAATAATATGAAGAAATTCAAATTCACTTTTGGTATTACCTTTTGACCATTTAATTAATGGTGTATAATATCCCAGCACCAAATTTTCATAGTATCATTCAGCTAATGGGTTCCGATACATATTCTGTGAATGTTCTAGAGACAAGAGTTGGGATGACAAATACCTGAGTCTCTACTCCTCTTAGCACTCAAGTTCTCTGCCAGTATGTGAGTAGATTCTGTAGCTGGTACAAACAGAAGAAAGAGTTGGGGAAACGTAGCAGCTCAACCAAAGTCTTCCTGCTTCTGTTTAACTCTGATCTTGCTACTTGATTATGACCATGCTCAGTTACTAACTTCAAACTCATCTAAACCTGGAAAAAGTCTCAGAGTCAGAATTACTAGTTCCCTATAAATGTCAACTGAGAAAAAAAAATGCACAACCTAAAATCTGAGAAGTATGTTTTACTCAGGGCATTACTGAGGACTACAGCCTGGGAAGGCAGCCTCTCAGATAGCTCTGAGGGACTGTTCTGCCAGGGGTTTTTGCTGAAAAAAAAATTGGTTGCACATCAAAAGATTACCGCTAATCACAAAAACCAGACATCTCAAGTTAATGATTTTAGAGTTTTTCTATGTAGGGGAAGATGCAAGAGTCTGGGCTCACTGAAATTATTCCTTCAATATGCATCTTAACTCTCTAGGGCCAGTATCCTGTTTTTCTCCATTCCGAATTCCCCTCAGGGTGCACCACTGGGAGCAGCTGCAGGGGCCGGTGACTTGGTGGCAGGCAACACTCTTTGTTTACTGAAATGACAGACAACATTTTTTTTTGCCCATATAGGTAAAATGCAAAATCTCTGAGGCAAGAGATACAGCATATTGTGCTGTTGTCTGTGTCTCTGGCCTCCTCTATGCCTTCAATTCCACTCCTTTTCTCAAGGTCAATATTCAACGAAATACTTGGCTTCAAAGGTATCGCAAGAAATCTTTATGCCAATACCTAGATGACTTGAGCTATTCCTCTTCTTTTCTGCATGAAAGCATTTGAAGCCTGCATTCTTTGATAGCCTCGCCCCTAGATGATTGAGCAAATTTGTTAATAAAACAGAATACTTAAATTTGAATATCTTATGGCATAAATATAGGACAGATCAACTTTTTAAAAAGAAATGTGCTTTTTAAAGAATGTTTGAAATTTTCTCAGTGACAAATACTCTTTGATCTTTGCAGTGGTAGGAATAGTCATCAAAAAGTGAAAGCAGGTTAATCCACATTGCAATAGTTCTCACTTGGCTGACTCACTCTTACTCTGTGTGGGTAATGATTACAATTTCACGATAACCCAAATTTTCCACCTCCGAGCTGTGCATTTGTCCTGTTGCTGAACAACAAAATTGCCTCAGGTGACTGTGCCCTGTGCAAGAAATCATTTTCAACAGCCTGAAGCATAACAGAATGTTTTATGTGACAAGTTCAAGAAATGTTTCTTATCAGACATCACAGGAGTCACTTTTACCTCTGCTGCCAATCTGATCTGTCTGGCTTGAATTTTTGTAAAACAACAACAACAACAACAACAACAACAACTTTCATCATACTCGCTCTGCTTCTTCCAGATACAGTGTCAAACCAACACATAAATACATAAATAAAGTTGCTTTCTAAAGCATGAACACCTTAATTTTCAAGGCCTCCATTGAATTGTGCCTTAGACATTTACCAGCTCACCTTGGATTATTACACACTTTTGAAGAAATACAGAACCAAACCTTGTCAAAGAGCATAAACTGAACAACTACAATGACAGGTAGCTAAAAATGACTTTTTATTAACTCCTGAAAGATACTGGTTTGATGCTTGGCAATATACAGAAATATAGGAGCACAATTTGGAAGAATCATTTAAATAGTGACTCTGCTCTAGAATTACAGAATGCCTTTCTTCAGAAATCTCAGAGTATTTCCAAGTATAAAACTGTCTAGACTCATATAACAACGGGGCTAACAATTGAGAACTAACAGAGGCCCACGGGCATGTGTGCTGTTTTCTTCGTTTGCAGGCAGGTGATTTACCTCAGGGACTTTCAACTACATGCAGTGAAAACACAAGGCAGCATCATTTGAAAGAACTCAGCTGAGTTTCTTAAGCTCTCTGTTATGATCGGTGTCAACTAAACTATTTTAATCTTATCAATTCATCATGCATTTTTTCAAATGTATACTGAGAAAATATCTATGAAGGGAGAAATCTGGTTGACCTGGTAGTTTTCATTGTCAAAATTTTCCATAGTGAGTTGGCATGTCAGCTCATGATAGCTAATAGCACACTTCCATGAGTTTTTCTAGAGGAAGGAAAAGTAGGAGAGAAAAAATAATGAAATGAAAAAAGAACAATACAAAAATAAAAGGGAAATGAGTTAGAATGGAAATTGGTACCTATTAAATTTGTGATTACACATTTGGAAATTTATAAGACAGATTTACCTGGTTTCCTTGATGATTTTCAGATTCAAACTCTGATTTGATTTATTCTCTTTTTTCCCTGTTTCTCACTCTCTGTATTCAACCTTTCTTTTTTTATTACTGACTACATCGAATCTGTAAGTCTACACAGATTTTAAACTTTACGTGCAACCAAAAGTCATAGCAGGCTCCAGGTAGAGAGACATGAGGCATGCAGGTTATTTGAAGTTTGTGGATGAGCAAAGAAACCATTCGGTAGCAACCAGTTCAGGCAGAGAAATGGTGGGATATTTCATTAGATAGATATAAGACAACTACTAGAGCATCTGATCCCTATATGGGGACTTAAACCTCATCTACCGTATTAGTTTTCCATTGCTATTATACTAAATGACTACAAATGTAGTGGCCTAAAGCAACATCCATTTATTATCTGACAGTTTTGTAGGTCAGAAGTCCACATATACTGTGGCTCAACTGGGTCATCTGCTTAGAGTCTCAAAAGCCTGAAGTCAAGGTGTTCACAGGCTGTGTTCTTTCCTGGAGATTCTGAGGATAAATCCAGGCTAATTTACATTGTTGGCTGAATTCAGTTCCTTGCTGAGGAACTGAGTCCCTGTCCCTTGCTGGCTGTCAGGAGCCTATCTTTGCTCCTAGGGTATGCCCGCATTTCTTCTCATGCCTTCCATTGACATCCTCCAACGATGGCAGGACAAGTCCTTCCCACACTTCAAATCTCTCTGACTTCCCCTTCTGACACATTCCTCTGAGTGTAGCCAGAGAACGTTATCTGCTTTTAAGAGCTCATGTGATTAGAATGGGTCAACCCAGATGATCCAGGAAAATCTACCCATTTTAAGGTTCAAAACTTTAATTCCATACATAAATTCCCTTTGCCATGCAATGTGACACATTCACAGGTCTCAGGGATTTGGCCAGGGCCATTTCTGGAACACAATTATCCATCCTACTATATGCACCTTCACAGATTCCCTTGGTTAAACTAGTCATGCAGGTCGACCCCGTTTCCAGGGGAGGAGTTATAGACCCCACTACTTCAAAGGGGGAATGCCAAAGTCATATTAAAAATAACATGTGAGGTGTGAGAACTTGTTACAGGCATGTTGAAAAATACAATCTGACACAGGAACGGACCCTACAACGACAGGTAGGTTGGAGCCAGATTCTAGAGGTTTTGGTGCCAAGGGGGAGGTTTGGAGTCCATCTGGGAGTTAGTGAAAAGTGATGATTTTTAAGCAGAGAAGTAAGATGGGTACAGACAAGGAGGAGAAGGTGGAGATAGAAAGGATTAGAATTGTAGTCTCCTGAGAATGTCCCATGTAATACGGCCAGGATTTCTATTGTGCTTTGAAGGCAGGCCAAACTGCAAGTGTCATTATCTGAATCAAAAGGATTCCCAGTGATTTTGTGTTACTCTCCCAATGTTGCTTCATAATAGATGTAAAAGTGAATTTGACCCTCAATTCCACAATATGAGTAGGCAGAGTACCAGGTACCAGCAGGTACCAGGGTTTATGGAATCAATTTAAGACTGACATTGTTTTATTCTATCGGAAGGATGATTTTCAATGTTCATCACAGCACTGACTTGCACACAACATGAGTACTACTCCCTCGCCCCCATTTAAGCTCTACATTAAAGGGTTTCCGCCCACAGGAAGTTTTGGCTGAAGTGGAAAAATTTTGAATACGTGACATTCTCACACACAACCCAGTCTAACTGCAATTTCATGTTTAGAATGAGAGCTTAAAAGTCAATAAGGAAAGGCAGTGGAGTAGATTACTAGTAAATCCTTCATCAAAGAAAATAGTCCAAAACCCTTCACCGGCAGCATAACCTTTTATTTTTCTTTGTCAAAAAGCTATTTTTTTCCCATGCTACAAAAATATACACTTTAACATCACCAACCTATAGCATTGCATCTAAAGACTTTTAAAAGACTCGAAAAGAGTAACATGAACTAAAGATACCATGTAGAGACAGATGTTTATCGAAGAACAGATGGAAATAAAGACTGGCAGCTCCTCCTGCCCTCAGATGGGTCTCTGTTCCTCTGGGTGTTTGTGCCACTTCATACAAACTGATTAACTAGAGGATACAGATGCAGGGGGAACAGGAGGCTTTATTGTCTGTTCCATTGAGTTCAAAGAGTGAAAACATCATGATCCAATTACCATTTAATTTCTGAGGTCAAAATGTGAACTCATAATTTTCAAAGCTGTGTATTTTTGCTGTGATACTTGGTGGCTACAAATAAATAGCAACAATATTTAGGCCCGATTGCAGTGCACACAGGAGACAACTTGATTTTTCTCCCATTGCCACCTTCAGAGCTCTGCAGGCTCCCCCCTTCTCCACACCTTACAGACACCCCCTCTGTCTGTGACACATTCATTCAGGTATTAAAATGCCCAGTCGATTCCAATTTCATTCAAAGCAGACTATGTTTGTACATTCATTTTCCATCTGCTTTCATCCGTAGAATGAAAGAATGTCAGAGACATTCATGCTGGGATAATGGAACACCTGGGTGGACTCTTTAGCATCCCTAACATGGGCAGTGCACTCCCTGGCTGACCTCTTCAAATCCTTCCTCGCCCTGGTTACACCTCCTCTACTTACAGCTAAGAACCTGCAGGCAGGACCCTCTAGATGGCTCAAACACCCACAGCAACTTTGTCACACCTAATGTGGATCTACAGTTTCCCTTACTTTGCGGCCCCCTCTCCCCACACATATCTATTTCAGCCAGTAACCACTTCTCTAGCTAAAAGCAGACACTGATTTAAATCATGCTCCCCAATTCCTGGAGACACACGCCAGGTTCTTCTGAGAGAAGCCTCACCCAGCTCTACCCCAGTATCTTTGCAGGGACTGGACTATGACTGCTGAAGCTTACTCCTTCCCAGCTGGCAGGAAGAAGGCAGATTCTGCTTATTACAGGCACCACATTTCTACACTGTATTCTCTTAGAGCTTCCCTGATTTTGGCCTGAATGTGAGTGGGGTCAGGCCAAACCTCTTCCTTTCCCTGCCCCAGCAAGCAGAAGAGTCAGAGCTCTCCCTTCTCCTAAATACTCCTTTCAAGGGATCCTCCTCTTGGATTTCTAGAGGTGGTAACATTCATTGGATCAGTTCTTCTCTCGTTAATAAGTCCTGGATGCATGTATCTAGCAGCTAGATCTTTCTAGAATATGGATAAATTACCACCTATTGTCCTAAGTTAGAGGCTCAGCTGAAATTTCAAGAGAGCAAGACAATTCCATTCCATATTCTATTACATATTACCAAGTTTATTTGCACTCTGATCTACCTTCAGATACCAATCAAGAATTCTAAATATGGAACTCTAACTTAGGAGCCCACAAGATTTATCAGATATTATCTTTTCTTTAAAAAGGAATTTGTCTGAATAAAAATCTGCTGGCAGATCTTCTTGGCAATGGGTTCCCATTTTCTTCTGTTATTTCTTTATTTGTAACATCAGACTTTAAGAGAGAGAGACAGAGAAGCAGAGGCTCATGGGGGAAAAGTAGGAAAAGTCAAAGAAGAGAATGTTTGTGAATGAGAGAGCCAGAATTTTTTAATGATCATTCTAGCCTGTTACTCTGAATTCATGCCACTTTTCCCCCCAAAGAAAATAAAATAGCAGCTGATGTATGATATTTCCTACTTTTCATGACATGAGCTACATCTTTAAATGGATGTGTGCTTTAGGAGTATTTTGGGAAGAACGTATGTGAATTTATCCTGATAACAGCAGAAATAATCTTCTCAGATGCCCTATCATTCTATTCTGAGTATGGCAGGTTGTTCCCAGCTGAGCCTCAACTGGCTTTGAGAGGCAGAGCCTGGCTGACTAATTGGTGGCCACGATGGCCTTCAGGCATTGATTTGCAAAAGTTGATAAGCCTGGGGACAAGGGAACCTTCTAAGATTTTCCAGGTGCCTGGAGATTTTCAAAATACATAAACTGAAGGATAAAAAGCATCAATGTCTCAGCCTAGTGGTTAGATCAGATCCTCATCAGAGAGGTCCGAATTTCTTAGAAGATTTTCCTAACCAGTTTGTAATTCCCTTCAATCTGCTAACCTTGAATCAGACAACGTGTTTGCTTTTTAATGGTCTTCTAACACATGTATGATCTACATTTGAGTTGGAAAGGCTATAAATATTGTTTCCTTATCTAGGGCCAAATATCTTGCCTTCTGTGGATAACTACAGGGTATTTAAAACAACAACAACAAAATGTTTATGTACTTGATTATGAGATATAGACAATGGCTTGTTAAAACTTTTATTCTATCAATACTACAATGCTTCTCTACCTGTTTTATGAATTTGGCCTTAAATAAGGAAAACTGAAAGTGTTAAACAGGCATGAGCTGTCGCATTTGTTTTCATCAATGAGCAGTAACACTGATACTGATTTCAGGACTTAAGAAACTATAGCTAATCCCATGTCTAAGAAGAAAAATCTCTACTTATGTTGGACCAGTGCTCAAATGAACCAAACGTCCTCAGACCCCACCAACCATAAGATAAAATGAGTGAAAATTAGGTAATATGAAAAATCACTACCCAAATCTCACTACTCTTTAGCCTTTACTTGCCTAAGTACAGAGCCTCAGCTACTCCATCACCCCTACTCCTACCAACGTCCAGTGTCCTTTTCCCTTGCAATAGCTTCACTATTTTTTTCAGTGTAGTCTTTTTTTCCTCCAATGTGGCAAAAAATAAGGTCACTGAGAACTCCCAAGGTTTACATTTTACAGCCTCCACCCCACAAAGAAAGATGAGACCAATGATCTCTTGAGCCAAAGTGAAAAACCTAAAGCCACAGATGTATTGGTGCAGTTAGAGTGGCAACCAATTCCTGGGCCAATTAACTGCAGTCAGGGAGTGAGCCACACTGGGCACGGGCTGCTTCTGCTTCTGTGGCAGCCTGAGGATTACGAGAGTGGACGGCATTTCGATAACAGTGGGACATCTTTCCTAATGAGAAAATAAGGGCTTAAGTTTTCATCCTTACATTCATTCACCTATTATTTGCCAGACATTTTACTAGATTCTAGGGATGCAACCATTAATAAGAAAGATAGCTCTTGTCTAGCAGAACTTATGTTATATGTTATGGTACAGAATGATAAACAAGAATAAAAAATTCAGTAAAATAAAGCTACCATGAATACTAAAAAAAACTCGAGCACCATGCTAAATGGTTTATATGCATTATTCTCCTCTAATTTTCATAAAACTTAGTAGGATCACTTGACAACTGAAGAAAACTGAGGCTTAGCCTGGCAGTGTAACTTATTCCAAGTCAAACAGCTAAGACAGCACAGATTGGAGTTTTTGAGAGAGGTCTGCTTGACACCCATATCTACATCTTTCTAGATTAAATCACAATCTGCTATTCTGATAGAATCACACAGGAACACATAAAAATGACATTCATGGTCAAGGAAACCTTTTCAGAGGAGCTGAAGTATAAACTGGAACCTTAAGGATGAATATAATTTAGCTCACTAAAGAGGAGGTGGTGTGTTCTAGATAAAAACAACAACATAAGCAACATAAGCAAAGAGATGGGAATGAGATGGTCACAGTTGAGGAAGTGAAAGACCTGTAGCGCTGCTGAAACAGAGTAAGGGGAAAATGCTGTCAAAAGAAAACCTAGGGGCTTCCCTGGTGGCGCAGTGGTTGAGAGTCCGCCTGCCGATGCAGGGGACGCGGGTTCGTCCAAATCTCACTACTCTTTAGCCTTTACTTGCCTAAGTACAGAGCCTCAGCTACTCCATCACCCCTACTCCTACCAACGTCCAGTGTCCTTTTCCCTTGCAATAGCTTCACTATTTTTTTCAGTGTAGTCTTTTTTTCCTCCAATGTGGCAAAAAATAAGGTCACTGAGAACTCCCAAGGTTTACATTTTACAGCCTCCACCCCACAAAGAAAGATGAGACCAATGATCTCTTGAGCCAAAGTGAAAAACCTAAAGCCACAGATGTATTGGTGCAGTTAGAGTGGCAACCAATTCCTGGGCCAATTAACTGCAGTCAGGGAGTGAGCCACACTGGGCACGGGCTGCTTCTGCTTCTGTGGCAGCCTGAGGATTACGAGAGTGGACGGCATTTCGATAACAGTGGGACATCTTTCCTAATGAGAAAATAAGGGCTTAAGTTTTCATCCTTACATTCATTCACCTATTATTTGCCAGACATTTTACTAGATTCTAGGGATGCAACCATTAATAAGAAAGATAGCTCTTGTCTAGCAGAACTTATGTTATATGTTATGGTACAGAATGATAAACAAGAATAAAAAATTCAGTAAAATAAAGCTACCATGAATACTAAAAAAAACTCGAGCACCATGCTAAATGGTTTATATGCATTATTCTCCTCTAATTTTCATAAAACTTAGTAGGATCACTTGACAACTGAAGAAAACTGAGGCTTAGCCTGGCAGTGTAACTTATTCCAAGTCAAACAGCTAAGACAGCACAGATTGGAGTTTTTGAGAGAGGTCTGCTTGACACCCATATCTACATCTTTCTAGATTAAATCACAATCTGCTATTCTGATAGAATCACACAGGAACACATAAAAATGACATTCATGGTCAAGGAAACCTTTTCAGAGGAGCTGAAGTATAAACTGGAACCTTAAGGATGAATATAATTTAGCTCACTAAAGAGGAGGTGGTGTGTTCTAGATAAAAACAACAACATAAGCAACATAAGCAAAGAGATGGGAATGAGATGGTCACAGTTGAGGAAGTGAAAGACCTGTAGCGCTGCTGAAACAGAGTAAGGGGAAAATGCTGTCAAAAGAAAACCTAGGGGCTTCCCTGGTGGCGCAGTGGTTGAGAGTCCGCCTGCCGATGCAGGGGACGCGGGTTCGTGCCCCGGTCCGGGAAGATCCCACATGCCGTGGAGTGACTAGGCCCGTGAGCCATGGCCGCTGAGCCTGCGCATCTGGAGCCTGTGCTCTGCAACGGGCGAGGCCACACAGTGAGAGGCCCACCGTGTACCGGAAAAAAAAAAAAAAAGAAAACCTAGAGGAGAATTCACACTGGTGCATGTATCAACAGTTCATTCCTTTTTATTGCTGAGTAGTATTCACTGTATGGATGTACCATGATTTGTTTATCCATTCGTCTGTTGATGGGCATTTGGACTATTTCCAGTTTATAAATAAATCCACTATAAACGTTTGCATATTCATAGATCACTGTATAAACATATCTTTTATTTTTCTTTGGATGAAAACCTAGGCACAGAGTGACTGGATCATATAGTAGTACACGCTTACATTTATAAAAAACTGCCTAATTGTTTTCCAAAGTGGCTATACAATTTTATATTCCTACCAGAAGTGTATGAGGGTTGAAATTCTTCCATATCTTCCCTGACACTTGCCATGGTCAATCTTTTTAATTTTATATATTCTAATAAGTATGAGGTAGTATCTCCTTGTGGTTTTAATTTGTGGTTCCCTAAAATATGAAACATCTTTTCATGTTGTTATTTGCCATCTATATATCTTACTTGATGAGGTGTTTTTTCAAATTATTTTCCCATTTTATATTGGGTTGTTTATTTTATTATTGAGTTTTGAGAGTTCTTTAATACTCTGTAATTCAAGTTCTTTGTTAGACATATGATTTACAAGTATTTCTCCTATTTTGTAACTTTTCATTCTGTTACCAGTATCTCTTGAAGAGCAGAAGTTCTTAATTTTGATAAAATCTAATTTATCAATGTTTACTTTTGTGAACCATGCTTTTGGTATCATATGTAAAAGTTCTTTGCCTAAACATGCAATGACAAAAATTTTCTCCTGGGCTTTATTTTAGAAGTTTTACAGTTTTAGGTTTTACATTTAGGTCTATGATCCATAACTTTGAATTACATGGAAGTTCAAAGAACCTAGAATAGCCAAAATTAACTACGAAAAAAATATAACAGAGTAGTCAGAGTACTACCTCATTCCAAGAGTTATTACACAGCCACAGTAATCAAGAGTGTGATATTGGTCTAAAGAGAGACAAATATACTGATGGAACAGAATAAAGAGTCCAGAAACAGACTCATTCATACATGGTCAACTGATTTTTAACAAAGTTACATAGGCAATTCAGTGGCAAAGGATAATCTTTTCAACAAAGCATGCTGGAAAAATGGGATATTCATATGCAAAAATAAATAAATAATGAACTTTGATCCATATTTCATGCCATCCAAAATTGGTTACAATTGTTAATAAATTATTTAAAATAGCTAACAAAAATGTGATTAATAGACTCTTGATTGATATTGTAGAGAAAAAGGAACCCCCCCTACTCTGTTGGTAGGCATGTAAATTGGAACAACCACTATGGAGAACAGTATGGAGTTTCCTTAAAAAATTAAAAATAAAACTGCCATATGATCCAGCAATCCCACTCCTGGGCAGATATCTGGAGAAAACCATAATTCAAAAATATACATACACCCCAAGATTCATAGCAGCACTATTTACAATACAGTAGCCAAGACATGGAATCAACCTAAATGTCCATCAACAGAGGAATGGATAAAGAAGATGTGGCACATATATACAATGGACTATTACTCAGCCATTTAAAAGAATGAAATAATGCCATTTGCAGCAACATGGATAGACCTAGAGATTATCATACTAAGTGAAGTAAGTCAGACAGAGACAAATATTATATGATATCACTCATATGTGGAATATTAAAACAATGTTGCAAATGAACTTATTTACAAAACAGAAACAGACTCCCAGACTTTGAAAACAAACTTATGGTTACCAAAGGGGAGAGGTCGGGGGGAGGGATAAATTAGGAGGTTGAGGTTAACACATACACACTACTATATATAAAAAAGATAATCAACAAGAACCAACTGTATAGCACAGGGAACTCTAATCAATATTCTGTAATAACCTATAAGGGAAAGGACTCTGAAAAAGAATGGATAATGTATATGTATAAATGTACCACTTTGCTGTACACCTGAAACTAACACATTGTAAATTAACTACACCCCAATATGAAATAAAAATAATATTTCCTGGGACTTCCCTGGTGGCACAGTGGTTAAGAATCTGCCTGCCAGTGTGCCACAGCTATTGAGCCTGCACTCTAGAGCCCACGAGCCACAACTACTGAGCCCACAAGCCACAACTACTGAAGCCTGCGTGCCCAGAGCCCGTGCTCCGCAACAAGAGAAGCCACCGCAATGAGAAGCCCACGCACCACAATGAAGAGTAGCCCCCGCTCGCCACAACTAGAGAAAGCCCGTTTGCAGCAACAAAGACCCAATGCAGGGCTTCCCTGGTGGTGCAGTGGTTGAGAATCCGCCTGCCGATGCAGGGGACACGGGTCCGTGCCCCGGTTCGGGAAGATCCCACATGCCGCGGAGCAGCTGGGCCCGTGAGCCATGGCCGCTGAGCCTGCGCGTCCGGAGCCTGTGCTCCGCAATGGGAGAGGCCACAACAGTGAGAGGCCCACGTACCACAAAAAAAAAAAAAATAAAAGACCCAATGCAGCCAAAAATAAATAAATTTTTTAAAAATAATAATATTTACTTAAAAAATAAAAAAAAAGCTAACAAAAATGTGATTAATAGAATCTTGATTAATACAACAGATACATTCGTACTACCAATATGTGTCAAGGGTAAAACTAGACTTACACAGGAGTAAAAATCCCAGAAGGGAGAAAAGGTTTCACTAAAATAAGAATATCATATGTATAGTACAGAGATAAAAATAGTAACACAATAAAGCAAGTGAAAATAGAAAAAGCTTTAAATTAGATCAAAGAGTTTTTATAAAGGAAATGTCATCATTTTACAAAAGAATATTTTCTTATTCCAGTTGTTTTCAAGCTTATTTCTAGTAATGGAGGACTTTATTCAGGGGAAATGTTAATCAGAACCAAAAACAAATAACTCTGGTTGAAGCTAGGGTGAGGGGCTGAAACCACATTAGTTGACTGCTCTTCACCACCGTCTTTCTGTACATACACACAAACATCTATCACGGAGGTCCCTTGAATACTTTAGGTAGACTTCAGTTTGAACACTAGGTTCTTGGTTTGAATGTGGGAGAAAGGTAAGTAGAATTGTGGATCACCGGTCTGCACACTGTCAGCTTTATTAGATGTATTAGTTTCCTAAGGCTGTCATATCAAAGTACGTGCAACTGGGTGGCTTAAAGCAACAGGAATGTATTGTCCCCCCAGTTCCAGGAGGCTAGAAGTCTGCAGTCAAGGTGTTGGCAGGGCCAAGGCTCTAGGAGAGGACCCTTTCTTGCCCCTTCCAGCTTCTGGCAGCCCCAGACCTTCCCTGGCTTGTGGCCGCATAATTCTAATCTTGCCTCCATGTCATATGGCACTCTCCTTGTACCCTGACACAGCCATCTCCATACAGGAGCATCACTCACGTTAGGTGAGAGGCCCGCTTCACTCAAGTATGACATCATCTTAACTGTTTGCATCTGCAATAATCCTATTTCTAAATAAGATCACATTCTGAGGTACTTCACAATGTGACTTCAACATATCTTTTGGGGGGTAGACACAATTCAAACCATAACACTAAATAATTCCAAATTGTTCTTTAAGTTGGTTGTACCAATATTCACTTCCAATAACAATGTATTAGAATTCACTTTTTCAATATGCTTATCATTATTAGATTTTAAAATTATGTCGAATTTTATGGCCACAAAATAGCATTTCTCTGTTGCATTCTCCTGATTAGTAGAAAAATTGAATATCTTTTATATGTATAATGGGCATCCTGGCTTCCTCTTTTGTAAACTGCTTGCTCGCGTCCTTTGTCTATTTTGCTATGGGGTTGTCATTTTTTTATTGATTTGTAGATCTCTATAGTTTTTGTATAGTAATTGTGGTTATGTAAATGTCTGCTGTATTTTACATATTTAATAATCAAAACAATATTTAATGCAACCAACTAACTCTATTACCTAAAAAGGCAAAAATGAAAAGTTGAGGATGGAAGAATAATACATAGCATTTGTGGTACAACATCACACACACACATACCCACAGACATCTCCATACTGGTTAATTATTCTCACTCCCAAGGTGAAATTGTTACTCTAGACAAGTAGGAAAGCTTATGTGATGCCAGGTCCCTAAGCAGAGGACCCATGGAGGGATTTTCCATCTCTTAGAATAAGATTAAGGGGAGAACCAACACAAGCCTCAATAACTAGCTTCAACAACTTCCTCTGTTCTTCATATAACACACTATTCTAGAGCTAATGAAACAACCTGAGTGTCAACATGCTAGAAAATATCACGTTTTTGAATTAAGGACTGGAACCATTTAAGGAAACACTTGGAAGAAGCCATCAATATGAAATCTGAACTGTAGCAATAGATAAAAGTCAGCTTATCTTTAGAGTATATTCTATTTGCAAACATTTGGGAACAGGACTAAAAGAGAGAATACAAAGATCTCTAAGAGTACAAGGTGGTTGTCTTCACTTTATGCTCAGTATGATTTTTGAAATAATGATTTTTAAAGTATAATTTATCCATTCATAAAAGTAGTTTGTGTGTATATACAGATATATACAAATAAATATGGAAATATACAAATATTAAAAAGTATATGCAAAGTCACACTACTTTAAGCCAGGTATGTTTCTCTCCAGTTTTTTTTAAACATAAATTTTTGTTTGCCTACTTCTTTATTTGGTCGACTAGTCAGGATAAACTGCAGGTTATACTGCAGTAACAAATTAACTCTGATATCTAAGCGTCTTAATACAACAAAGGCTATTTCTCATTAACTCTGAATGTTCGATACAAGAGTACTTTGTTCTACTCCACAAAGTCTGCAGCTGATGGAAGCTCATAATTTAAAAAATGTGGTTTCAGAACTCCTTTCAGAGGACAGTAGAAGTAGTAGAAAACCACACAGAGGCTTTTCCGATCATATTTCATGGACAAGAACAAGTCAATGGCCCCATCTCATTGCCAGGGATCAGGGAAGGGTAGTCTCCCTCACGCCCAGGAAGGAGAGAGAACTGGATATTGGTAAGCATTACAATGTATACCGGAGCTCATTTGCTTTGTTTTCTTTTTTCTTTTGAAGCAGCAGTGGTTTTCCGTGGTAATAGTTTCTGAGGAATTTGGCCTGATATCTTTTTATCTTACGCAACCCAAATTTGTCTCAGAATCGAATCGTTAGGAATTTCCATGTGTAATGTTATGCTGGCACTTTTTAATCTAAGCATATTACTTACTAAATTCCTTTCTGGAAAGGATCAGCTTAATATACTAGGGATATAGCTGACAGATACAAGCAGAAAGCAGCCCTGGAAGGTAATAAGCCAGGAGTGTTCCATGGCCATAACCTGTGTGAGCTTACGTCTTACAGAATTTCCGTCCTCAACGTTCCAACTAAACAGGAGTTTCTCAGCCTTGAGATGAGAAAGTAATACATTTTAATTTATCATGAATTTGAACTCTATTCCTCCTCCACTCATGTGGTCATTTGCCCTTGATTTTACTTTTCAATAAATACATAGCCCTGTCTCCTTTCCTGTAAAGAAGAAGCAATGAATCAACCACAAGAAAAAATGAGATAATCCAGAAGATAGATGGGGTGGGAAAAGTCATATTCACGTTTAATAACATCCAATGTGCATTTTCACACCATTGGGAGGAAAAGAAGAGGATAAGGCTAAAATCAAATTTTAAAAAGAGACCTCACTTTTGATCTGTTCTATAAATTTTGAGAATGTTTGTTTTGCCTTTTGTAAATGAGGAAGTTTTACAGAAATTCCTACCTTTATCATTAGACACAGTGATCTTTGCTCACAGGCCTGCCTAGCATCTTCTAAGGGATATTTTAATTTCAATCTCTGTTTTTTATACATTATTTTCATTGAGGAGAGAGGAAGATATAATGTATTAATCATGCATTTATGGGCTTCTGTCACCTGAAATTTTTAAATTTTCTCAGTTCAAACTAATTGTGTTTGACTTCATGGTCCAGTTCTAATGCCAACCCTACCACACATCTTAGAACTCACTAGAAGAACTCATATGTTCATTCTTCTGTCAATTCGTGGCCATTTGCTAACCAGCCCCTTCAATAAGGACTTTATTACTATTTTTTTAGTTAACTGGGTATTTGATTTTCCCATCTAATTGATTTTTGATTACTGGGATCAGAAAGGATGTTTTATTTCATGCTAAGGAAATCCCTGTATTAGTTTCCTATGGCTGCTGTAACAAATTACCACAAATCTGATGGCGTAAACCATCAGAAATCTATTCTCTCAGAGTTCCGGAGGCCAGAAATCTGAACTCAATTTCATGAGACAAAATCGAAGAAGGGCCTGTCAGCAGGGTCACATTTTGACTGGAGGCTCTAGGAAAGAAATTGTCCCCTGACCCTTCCACCTTCTGGTGGATATCAGCATCCTTTGACTTGTGGCCATATCACTGCAATCTCTGCCTCTCTGGTCACACTGCCTCCTTCCCTTCTTTGTGTGTCTTATCTTCCTCTGCCTCTCTTGTACCAGCATGCTCATGATGGCATTTAGGACCCACCCACATAATCCAGGATGACCTCTCCATCGCAAGATTTTCATCACACCTGTGAAAACCCATTTTCCAAATATGGTAGCATTTACAGGTAGAAGGAATTAGGACATGGACATATCTTTGGGAGCCTCATAAGTCTACCACATACCCCAACCCTTGCCCAGCTTGGAGCACAGTACAAACACAGCAGGCACTGAGGTACATCCTGAGAGCGATATCTGCCTGTCTCTGCCTCTCTGATTGCAATGTTCCTTCTCTCTACTTCTCCTGGGGTATTACCTCTTCTGTGGACTGACTTATAATACTTGCACACCATCAAGGCCAACCTAAAATGGCAGCCTTCATCTTAGGGACTACATAATTTTCCACCCTGGTCTCCACAGACTACTAATTCATTCTCTCAATGGCCTCATTCCGAAACTCATGAGAGAGACTCTCTAATCCATCTTTTGTGTCTTGCATTCACTACTTGTGAAGTCAGCTTAGACCAGAAGGAAGAGCTCAGAATTATGGATTTTGCAGATTCTCTCTTAAGGAAGTGGGGGTGGGAGATAAAACTGGTACCTTGAATATGGTGGAGACATATGATAGACCCTTCTTTCATCTTTGGTATGCAAGATTAACCTCAGTCTACAGGTTTGCTAATCAGAGTTTTAGGACCTAGATTAGAGGAAATTTAGTGAATGATACCCCCTTCTTTTGTTTCCTACACACCACCTTCAGAAATCTGGGAACTCTTTTTTTCTGGGCACATTTTGCCGGGCACCACAAAGATTGAACCTTGGCACTCCTAAGAGACCAGGGCAAGGCATCTGATGCCTAACCCCAGTTTAATCTCTCTCTATATGATGTCTTTTGGCAAAATACATTCCTTCTAGTCCTGATTTTCTAGCATTGGTAGGGGAACACTGTATCTTAATATATCATTTCCACCAACTTGAATAACTCCAAACTAATGTAAATATATACTTTTACATTATTAAGAAATAATATAATTTCCAAATGAATGCATTTTATTGCCTCTCCAAAGGAAATCATATGATACATTGTGAAATCCAGTAATAGAAACAGAAACAAGAAAAAAACAGGGAAATTCTTTTCTGTTGCTGCCAACAGCCTGGAAATCCCCTTTAAGAAATATTTTAAAATTAAGATAGCAGCTGGAAGCATTTAGATATTCCAAAATACTTCAACATCCCTTATGGTCTGCCATTTAAATAAGAATTTTAATCATGTATTTAAAAAAGAAGTAAAGACTGGATTTCTTAGCAAAATGATTTTTGGAAAAATTGCTTTCTTATTTCTAAGAAAATCAGAGGTTATAGATATTTGGTCCCAGACAAGCCGTTTTCTTCTGCAACTTCAAGAAAATATCTCTGGTCTGTGCCAGCTCCATCGCCTCTTCCCACTCCTATTTGAAAGGGGTATAGGCAGGAGATAGAAGGATATTAATCTCACACATATTGAACCAGTAATTGAGTAAAAATGTTTGTGGTATTTCCTCTTAACATTTTGTACGTATTTTTGTCTGCTGTTTTATAGTTTGCACTTTGTTCTCCCAAGGGACTCATAAGCCTTTTCCTTAAAATGCTTCCATCCTTTTTGTTTAATTTCTCTCAAATTTTCCCAGGATATTCTTTTGCTCCCTAAAAACAGAGACATTAATTTTAGGAAAGTTGGTTTCCCTAAAATTCAGCTTTCCACATGTGAGAGTTGTCCTGGGTACTCAGCACAGAATATCTGCTATCCAGTCGAGATGGTGCCTAGTTTGAGGTCTGCATTACTCTAATGCTTCTGTTTGTCTACCTCTAAATTGATCATAAAATGTATGTTACATGAAGCTTAATTACTGTTAATTAAGCACGCTCACATCCTCACATGAAAGATAATACTTACAGTTACATTTTGAGATTTATATGTTAGTTATAAATACACTTTATGAGGAAAGTACCACAAATTCTTTGAGAAATCTTTCCTGACAATATTTTCACTTTTCTTTCCAATTTAGAAACTTCACCAACAAAGACTGATGTAAGAACAAGACAAAGAAAGATTATAGTTTAAGAATTCTGATTAAGAAGAAGAAAGTCTAGAATTGACAACAGATACCTTTTTTTCTGTTCTGAAAATTCCAAGTTCCTAAATTTCCTTCTCTTTTCAAAGCTGGGAGTTAGATTACTGTTAGGAAATCTTACATTTAATGAATAATAATCCAGGGCAGTCAAAATGTGCCTCTGAGCAAGTGTGATTACTGTTAGTCCACATCAGGCTGGAATATATACGCACAGTAATTCTGTGTCCAGTGCACACCTGCATATCTATTTGTCCCACTGGAATGCCCCTCTCCCCAGGAATCCCAAGCTTGTCCGACTAGGCAAAGTAACCAAATGGCTCTTAAGTCCCTAGTTTCTGCCCTGTGATATTAGTGAAAAATTAAAAGTTTGCAAAAGCTTGAAATCAAATATATCACGTGTGAATCTTCTCTCTACAAAATGCAAATGTTCCTATCAAATTTAATAGAGCACATTTAAAAAAAATTCCTTTCAATGGTTTATGCCAGAAACTTGGAGGTACAGTGAGCCGAGAGTACACAGGCAGGAAGTCTTTAGAGTGTCCTTGAAAAACTCCTTACCATTTGACAAGAAAAATAATCCAGAAAAAAATTTCTATATTATCTACATTTTGTACTGGAGAAGAGATAAATATAAACTTCAACACTGGTCTTCACTGACTAAATACCTCCCATTTTTCAACATTTAAGAGAAGGAGAGAGGGAGGTAGGGAGGGGAAGAGAAGAAGAAGAAGGAGAAGGAAAAGGAGGAGAAGGAGAGAGGGAGGGGGAAAAGGAGAAGAGGGAAAAAAGGGAGGAAAAGACCACAAGACTGAGTTGTGCTTCTTGTGCTCCAAATACCAAATTGAATGTTTGAGAATAAGTTTTTACAGAAAGTAACGGAAGGAAAATATGGTATAAAAATGCTCTCCAAAATATGGTATCAATTTAGAATTGTTCCAGGACTAAATGAGAGCCCCTGTTTCTTGTCTTCATTGTGACTTCTATTTTAACTTTAAAATTAATATACAGAAATCAGTTGCATTTCTATACACTAACAATGAACTACTGGAAAGAGAAATTAAGGAAACAATCCCATTTACTATTGCATCAAAAAGAATAAAATACCTAAGAATAAACCTGACTAAGGAGGTAAAAGACCTGTACTCAGAAAACTATAAGGCACTGATGAAAGAAATTGAAGATGACACAAATAGAAAGATATACCATGTTCTTGGATTGAAAGAATCAATATTGTTCAAATGACCATACTACCCAAGGCAATTTGCAGATTCAACGCAATCCTTATCAAATTACCAATGGTAATTATTTTTCACATAACCAGAACAAATAATTTTAAAATCTGTATGGAAACACAAAAGGCCCTGAATAGCCAAAACAATCTTGAGAAGGAAGAACAGAGCTGGGGGGATCACACTCCCTGACTTCAGACAATACTACAAAGCTACAGTAATCAAAACAGTATGGTACTGGCATAAAAACAGACACACAGATCAATGGAACATGATAGGGAGCCCAGAAATAAACTCACACACTTATGCTCAATTAATCTAAGACAAAGGAGGCAAGAGTATACAATGGAGAAAAAGACAGTCTCCTCAATAAATGGTGCTGGAAAATTGGACAGCTACATGTAAAAGAATGAAATTAGAACATTCTCTAACACCATATACAAAAATAAATTCAAACTGGATTAAAGACCTAAATGTAAGACTGGATATTCCTAGAGGAAAAACATAGGCAGAACGCTCTTTGACATAAATCACAGCAATACTTTTTGGATCCATCTCCTAAAGTAAAGGATATAAGAGCAAAAATAAACAAACGGGACCTAATTAAACTTAAAAGTTTTTGAACAACAAAGGAAGTCATCGATAAAATAAAAAGATAACCTACTAAATGGGAGAAAATATTTGCAAATGATATGACAAGTAAGGGATTAATATCCAACATATATAAAGAGCACATACAACTCAACATCAAAAAACCAACAACCCAATTTTAAAAATGGGCAGAAGAACTGAATAGACATCTTTCCAAAGATGAAATGCAGATGGACAACAGGCACATGAAAAGATGCTCAACATCACTAATCATCAGGGGAATGTAAATCAAAACTACAATGAGACTTCACCTCACACCTGTCAGAATGGCTATCATCAAAAAGAACACAAATAACAAATGTTGGTGAGGATGTGGAGCAAAGAGAACCCTTGTACACTGTTGGTGGGAATGTAAATTGGGGCAGTCACTATGGAAAACAGTATGAAGTTTTCTCAAAAAACTAAAAATAGAACTACCATATGATCCAGCAATTCCACTCCTGGGTATATATCTAAAAAAACAAAAACACTAATTTGAGAAGACACATGTGCCCCAATGTTCCTAGCAGCATTATTTATAGTTGCCAAGATATGAAAGCAACCTAAGTGTCCATCAACAGACGAATGGACAAAGAAGATGTGATATACCTTGTGGTGTATACATACACACATACAATAGAATACTACTCAGCCATAAAAAAGAATGAAACTTTGCCATATGCAACAACATGGACGGACTTGGAGGGTACCATGCTAAGTGAAATAAGTCAGACAAAGACAAATACTGTATGATATCACTTATATGTGGAATCTGAAAAATACATCAAACAAACAAATACAACAAAAAAAGAAGCAGACTCATAGAAATAGAGAACAAACTAGTGGTTACAAGTGGAGAGAGGGGAGAGGGGCAACATAAGGTGGAGGAGTGGGAGGTACAAACTATTGGGTATAAGACAGGCTACAGGGATGTAATGTACAACATGGGAAATATAGCCAATATTTTTTAATAACCATAAATGGAGTGTAACCTAAAAAAAGCATATTAAAAGTAAAAACTTTTTTTTAAAAAGAATCTTTGTCAGTTTGGTAGGTGAGAGCTGGCATAACACTTTAAAATTTGCATTTCTAATTTTATAAACTCATGTCTTTTGCCCTGTGAAGGGAGGAAGGTATTTCTTTTTCTTACACATTCACGTCGCTTTTTATGTTGAAAATGACTTTCTAATATTTAACTTTGTTTTATCTACACTTTCTTAAAATAGACTTATTTTTAAGACTTAATTGTTTTAGAGTAGTTTCAGCATAATTGAGAAGAAGGTACAGGGATTCCCATATACCCCCTGCCCTCACACATCCACAGCCTCTCCCGTTATCAACATCCCCCACCAGAGTACTGCATTTGTTACAACTGATATTGACACATCATAATTACCTGAAGCCCATAGTTTACATTAGGGTTCAGTCTTGGTGTTGTGCAGTCTTTGAGTTTGGACAAATGCATAATGACATGTGTCCATCATTATAGTATTACACATATTTTCAGAGCCCTAGAAATCCTCTGTCCTCCTACTATTCATCTCTCAACCTCCAGTAACTACTGATCGTTGTATTGTTTCCATAGTTTTGCCTTTTCCAGAGTGTCATATAATTGAAATCATGAAGTATGTCCCATTTTCAGGTTGGCTTTTTTCCCTTAGTAGTATGCATTTCAGTTTCCCCCATGTCTTTTCATGGCTTGAAAGCTCATTTCTTTTTAGCAGTGAATAATATTCAATGTCTAGATGTACCAGTTTATTCAACCATTCACCTACTGAAGGACTTCTTGCTTGCTTCCAAGCTTGAACAATTATGAATAAAGCTTCTATAAACATCCATGTGCAGGTTTTTGTGAGGACATAAGTTTTCAACTCTTTTGGGTAAATCTCAAGGAGCATGATTACTGTATTGTATGGTAAGTATGTTTAGTTGTATAAGAAACTACCAAATTGTCTTCCAAAGTGGCTAAACCATTTTGCATTCTCACCAGCAATGAATAAGAGTTCCTGTTGCTCCATGTCCTCACTAACATTTGGTGTTGTCAATGTTCTAGATTTTGGCTATTCTAATAGGTGTGTAGTGGTATCTCACTGTTGTTATAATTTTCATTTCCTTAAGGACATATGATGAAGAATATCTTTTCAAATGCTTATTTCCATCTGTAAATCTTCTTTGGTGAGGTGTCTCTTAAGGTCTTTAACCCATTTTTTAATCAGGTTGTTTGTTTTCTTATTCTTGAGTTTTTAGAGTTCTCTGTATAGTTTGGATAATAGTCCTTCATCAGATGTGCCTTTTGTAAGTATTTTCTCCCAGTTTCTCATTGATCCTCTAATTCTCTTGATATTGTCTTTCACAGAAGTTTTCAATATTAATGAAGTCCAGTTTATCAATTATTTCTTTCATATATCATGTCATTGGTATTGTATCTAAAAAGTCATCACCATACCCAAGGTCATCTAGGTTTTCTCCTATGTTATCTTCCAGGATTTTTATAGTTTTGTGTTTTACATTTATATGCACAGGCCTATGAACAATTTTGATTTAATTTTTGTGAAGAGTGTAACAACTGTGTCTAGATTCATTATTCACAGGTGGATGTCCAGTTGTTCCAGTACCATATGTTGAAAAGACTGTCTTTACTTCATTGTATTGCTTTTGTTCCTTTGTCAAAGATCTGTTGACTATATTTATGCAGATTTATTTCTGGGCTCTCAATTATGTTACATTGATCTAGTTGTCTATTCTTTCCCCAATACCACACTGTCTTAATTACTGTAGTTTTATAGTAAATCTTGAAATCAGGTAGTGTCAGTCATCCAACTTTGTTCCTTCTTCAATATTGTGTTGGTATTCTGGGTCTTTTACTTCTCCATATGAACTTTAGGATCAGTTTGTCAATATCCACAAAATACCTTGCTGGGATTTTGAAGGAGATTTCAGTGAATCTATAGATCAAGTTGGGAAGCACTGACATCTTGACAATAGTGTCTTCCTATCCATGGACATGGAGTATGCCCCCAGTTATTTAGTTCTTTTTTTATTTCATTCATCAGAGTTCTGCAGTTTTCTTCATATAGATCTTGTACATATTTTGTTAGATTTATAACCTCAGTATTTCATTTTGGGGGGTGCTAATATAAATGGTATTATAGTTTCAATTTCAAATTCCACTTTTTCATTGCTAGTACATAGGAAAGTGAAATGATTTTTGTATATTAATCTTGTATCCTGCAACCTTGCTGTAACTGTTCATTAGTTCCAGGAGTTATTTTGTAAATTCTTTTGGATATTTTACATAGATGATCATATCATCTGTGAATAAAGACAATTTCATATCTTCCTTCTCAGTCTTGCCTTGTCTTATTGTATTAGCTAGGACTGGACTGATTTTAATGTAATCAAACAACAATATTTTTCCTTATAATACCTACATATAGCATAAATGAAAGGAAAAATGTGAGAATGAAATAAATTCAGGTTTAATAGAATATGGCAAAAATAACATTTCTTTTTTAAAAAAATTGTATGTGTTCTAGTATACTGTGTGCTTACTGATGTCTGTAGCTAATACCAGTTTTTGAGGTAATAAATTATTCCAGGTCAGTCTTCTGACCTTTGTGAGATTACTCTGGGTCCAGCAACAGGTTTCTCAGCTATGCAGGTGGAGACGTCCATAGTCAGCTCATTCCAAAAGGATAAGGCTTACAGATGAATACTCATACCATACAGATACCAATGACACCTCCAACAAAATGTATTCACTTAAAACGGGAAATAAGTTCATAAGCAATAAGCTAATCCATCAGCTGTACACAGCACCCATCCCCTAATATGAGAGAGCCATGAATGAGTGCAAGAAATTCCTTAGATTGTAGAACTTAAGAAAAAGGAGTTTTGAATGGCCTGTAGCCTAAAACCTTCCCGGAAATGTATTGAGTGAGACACAGTCTTTAATAGGATCTGAATAGATTATTATGCTTTAATTACTATGACTATGAGTAAACTAACAATTTCCTTTCTCTTATCATCATTACTATGACTTGGAGCAGTTTCTATCAGTGAATACTTGGAATATTGATGAGATCCTTTTTGCCTTTTTCAAGGGCCTCCAAGTCAAATGTAAGATTCAGATTCTTCTCAACCTAAATGAATTGACTTGATTGTTTTGTGGTTTATTTGGGGAGTTTCCCACACATCAAGTACCATGTTAAGCAAAATTTCTCCCCAAAGGGCACCCTTGTGGGGCTAATGGATAGAATATGCAGGTGTATAGAAATTGCAAAACTAATTGACAGATGACAAATGCTTCACTGCTCTGCCCTGGAGCCCAAAATCTGCAGGTAACACATCTTTGTTTTTCTTTGTTCCCTTTTCCAACATTTTCTTTGCCAGTAGAGAAATCTCTTTACTCCCTGTGAATTTATAGTTTGCCATTTCACCATTTTAAAATTTTCTCTTATCCATTTCCAAAACCTCTTAATATTTGTCAGTTTTATTTCAACCTGTTAAAAATACTGGCTTGTGGTTGCAGCTTTATATAAAGTAGTAACTGGTTTCCAACATAAAGACAGTACATAAATACTAGTCCTAAGTAGAAATATTTCTGTACTGACAGCCAATAGCTCACATGCATTATCAGGCCTGACCATAATTAGGTGATGAATGGAAGTTAAAACTTGCAGTTTTCAGTATATCCTTCTAATTAATTATCAGAGCACCTATTATAGCAAGCATTATTTTTAGCAATTCCAGAAAAGAAACACAAACTCTACTCTCAAGATGGTTATTAATTCTTTGAAAAGACAAAGCAGTCACACATGAAAAGGTGAACAATAGGAGGGTTAAATAGTCAATTAAAAAACAGTAGAATAGATGTCTGTAGGTATTACACATGACTATGATACAGAAAATAAATGCTATGGAATTCAGATGAATTCAGGGGAAAACTGTAAGCAAACTCAGAGAATGTTCCATTGCTGGTCAGACTTGAAGAATGGGTAGGATTTGGAAAGAACAGAGAACAAGGGTGAATGTGTGGATGGGCGAAGAGATTAAATGGTATGAACAGCTACATTGGCAATATGCAAGTTGTGTTAGAAGAGTGACTTTACCAGTCTGAATAGATATGATGGTCAGAGGTAGAATGCTCTCTCTCATATCTTATGGCACACGTGAACACTTCTTCCTTTGTGTTCTTGGGGGATGTTTTAAAAACGTTACAATGGCGCATATCATATTGGTCAAAGTTCAGTTTTATAGATTTGTTCTTCAACTCATCTGAGAACTCCCAGAGACAGGAGCTGTATTCTCGCTCTCCACTACCATGAGCATCTAGTACACACCTGATACATGAAAGTCATTTACTAAAACTTAGGTGAATGAAAGGAGGCAAAATAAATACTGAGAGATTTTTCTCTTTGTAAAGATCATAATTTTCCATTAATTACTGGAGTTTCCATCCTCAGTAAGAAAGGCACAGATATCGGAAGGGTCTCTACTTTCCAATGAAATTTCATCTGGCTTTCCACTAATAATGGTATCAATTGAAAAACATATTTGAAAATGTTGGCTTAAACACAGTTAAATGGGTTTATTTTTATGCATTCATTCACAAATATCTATTGAGTACCTACTACGTGCAGGGCACTGTTCTAAGTAATAAAAGTAAGTAGTTAACAAGATAGATTAAAAAAACCCTGCCTTTGTGGAGCTTATATTCTAGTAGAGGGAAACCAAAAAAATGTAAAGTTCTAACACATATGGTAGTTTACAAAAGTAACCCAAATTATTCACCTCTTCCTGTATCCGCATCTTTTGCTTTGTAGCATTGCAGTGCCTGCCTGTTCTGAGTCTGTGCCTGGCCATGTGACCTGCTTTGGCCAATAGAACATTAGCAAATTGATATAAGCACAGTGAAAGGCTTGCTGGCTCTTGTGTCTCTGTGACTGACAGGAGATTATGCCTTTGCTAGCTTGCTGAAAGATGAGAGGCACATGCAACAGAGCTAACATGCTCCAATCATCTCACTGGGGCCTCCTAGATTACCCAACAGCCGGGAGACCCACAGACAAGTGACTGTGCCTAACCCATATCAATTGAGCTGCTAGAGAGTGACAGAGAGACGTGGGAGATGAAGACAGGAAAGTAAAGGGAACAGGACAGACCCAATTTTGTAGAGCTCTAGGAATTCTCAGAGCCTTAATATGCTAGTAAGCCGTGAGAGTTTTCAAACAGGACATTTAGAATTCTGCAATTCCTCAAATGTATTTGATACCCAACCCTTTTTTTTTTTTTTTTTTTTTCCCTCTCACAGAGTATCTCAAAGCTCTGCCAAATGCACCTGTGGGTAGGTTTCATCTTAAGGACCCAGGCTAGGCTGAGACGGAATGGTTGGAGACAAGCTGAAACTAGCACCCTGACAACATTCCACAAGATCCAAACACTTAGGTGGAGTCTGCTCCAAATCATGCCCCTCCTGGCTATGCAATTTGACATGCAGCAGATACACTGGCTTTTTTCATTAGAAAAGTTTCATATGTGGCATATTACATCATCACATAAAGGTTCCAAATGAAATAAAGTTCTAAAAAAAGAAAAAATCAGATGGTGTGTTAGAATACACAGAAGTTATAAATCACTAAGCCTTACAAGCTTTCCATTAATAAAAAAACAAGGGTAGGTTCTCCAGATGTTCCTAATCCACATCACTTGGATGAAGACCCAATAGCTTAACCTGTCTCAACAAAGAACATCTTATTTCTACGTAAAAGAATTGCTGTGATAATTTTAAAGATGGATTAACATTTAAGTGACTTACATAAAAACGCACGTGCCTATTGATTTGTTACAGGAAGTATCATCTCAATCCAAGGTCCCTGACGCCAGAGAGGTTTTGCTGGCACTGCTGAATTTAAGACCCTATATGTATACACAAGACAAGAATTTTCACTCACAGTGTATTATTAGATCCCAAACACCCTTCTTTCCCTAACTTCTTCATTATACCTTTTCACCCCAACTCCTTCCAATTATAGCTACTTCTTCTGAGAATAAGAAATAATTTTAAAGTTGAGAATGTATAGCATCTCCACCCAAACAGAATCCATCATATTTAAATTGAAAACCTCTTGTCTATTAACGAAACTATTTGATCAGTTATATCTTCCATATTTTTTCTCTGTCATATTGTACATGAAATAATGTGTGTAGAAATACTTTAAACATTTTAAGGAAACAGGTTCTCAAAACAGCATATCATACACACTTTTAAAAATTGCTGTTTAAGTGCAAGCTACATTTCTGCAAACTGAAAAGAGGTACATTTTCCTTTGCTTCCCTGCAAGGTCCATGTTCCCCCTCTCTATGACTGATCATACTCTGTCAATTCCTTTTCTGTAGGCCAGAAGGGAGATTTTCCCCCTCTTCTGTTCCACGTAGCTACTGGCAAGGAAGACTTACCAAACACATGGAAATGCCAGAAAGCACACATATAGGAGAACCCAAAGCAAGTCCCTAAGATTCTCCTGCTGTAGAAACCCTCTCTCTACCTCCTTGCCAGCAGGGGATATACTGCCTGCTAGGATGGAGCCCTCCCAGCCAATCCACATACGAGCATGGCACTGCATCCTTCAAGGGAACAGAATGGGAATATCTACTTAATCAAGTAACAGATATTTATTGCTTACCTGAGAAGCCATGTATTGGTTATTTCGGAGATATCCAACGTATGACACCAATCCTGGCCACAAGGCAAATACCCTATAGTTGGGGGAATAAGGTAGCATTTCTATGTAAAAAAATATTAACTGTTCAAACTAAATTGACTTATTCAAATACTAAAATTACAGAAGTTCAATAGAAGAGCTATTACTTGGGATGAGTCAGGCTATCAGGGAAAACCTCGGAGAGGAGGAAACTTTTATTTCAACCGTGTAACATAAGCCTAAATTCAGTTAGGTAGGGAGAGAAACAAGGAGATGGACACAAGCAAGGCTTTTGGTTGGAACATATATTCCCTTCAAAATAAACCCCGCATTAAGTATATCAGGTACTATCCCACGTGGAGAAGATAGTAACAGACAAGACAGAATGCTGGTTCCCTTGAATCTTACATCCTAGAGGAAAAAACAACAAAAAATAAGTAACAAGCAATAAGCATCATCACATCAAATTGTGACAAGTATTATGAAGAAAATAAAACAGGAGGACGGCATAGAGGAGGGATGGCAACGTCCACTAAGATGGTCGGGAAGGCAGTTCTGAGGTGGCCTCTGACCTGGGGCAACGACAGGAGCAGAGAATGTGGAGGGCAGGTTTTCCTAAACTCTAGGTTGGAGAACTCTGGTGTCCTGGGAAATACCAAAGAGTGATTGAGGAAAACAAAAACAACTCTTGTCCATAGACATTCTTTTTGGAGATTCATAATACATATTAGCATATGGAAGACATCTGAACGTCCTCCAGGAAAGAGTACCTATTTGACTCAATGCTTCCCCAACATACCTGAAGGTAATGGCCCATTTTTTCTTGGTGATGGTGTATGCCTTGCGGGGACCGGGAGAGTAGAGGGGCAGGTTGTAATATAATAACATTTCTATTACTGGTTCTCAAAATACTGCTTAATGCTAAACTAAGAAGTCTGAAGACTCCAGTAGAATAAAACCTGAATGGGGCTCCCTGTAGTTGTGTCATATGGTGGCCTGTAGTTGTGTCATATGGTGGCCTCTTTGGAGTTTGATATGTAGTAAATAGGATGCCCTTCTAACTTTTGGACAGGAAATTGACAAGGTGAAAGTGTGTGTTTTGATACTGTTACCCTGATGTGATAATGCTGAGTGGGTTTAATGGAGGAGATTAGGTAGATTAGTTAGGAAACATTTTTCTAGCCTAAGCAAGAATTCTTGAACCAAGATTTAGCGAAGGGGATGAAGAGAAAGGGAGAGACATGAAAAATCAGGAAAGAAGATTCGGCCAAACAAGTGGACATCTCATCTAGAACGTGGGAGAGACACAATAGTGAGTTGGAAGCAATGGGTTGGTATTGGGATGGTGGATCAGACATAACAAAATAAAATTAAAGAACATTTCACAAGCAAAAACGGATAGGCAGAGACAGAAGGATGAAATGGCAATAAGGAATGAAACAAGGTTGAGGTTATCATATGAACAACCTACAGTGGAAAGTTTAGGAGCTTACTATTCATTTTATAGGCAAGCTACTAGGATTTTCTTAGCAGGAATGATTTGAAGTATGTTTTAGTAAGTTTCATTGCGACTAGTGTGTAGGATTCATTGGAGAAGAAAGAACGGAGATAGGAAGAACCACTCAAGGTCAATTTCAAAAGTCCAGGTTAAAGATAAGCAATGCCTCGGAGAGAATGGAACCTGGGGATAGGGAAGAGGAAAGAGATGCTAAAGGTGTCTCATAGGTAGATTGTGGGAATTGGCTGGGACCAAGTGTGAGCGAGGCAAGCACTAATGGGGAAGGAAGAGCGGAGCCTGACAGCATCTTTATCACAACTGGGAAGGTAAGTTAGACAATCAAAGTTAAGGGTGGAGGCAGCAGGTACCTGGCAGCAGATCCTCCGTTCCATCTGGAACATGCTGAATTTGATGATCTGGTGGGCTCTTCGGGAAGAGACGGTCTGCAGCCCGATAAGAAGTTGAAGGAGGATTTCAGCCTAGAGATAAAGAGTAGCATTGACAGATATAAACTACCATGTGTAAAATAGGTAGTGGGAAGCTGCTGTATAGGACCGGGAGCTCAGCTTGGTACTCTGTGACCACCTAGAGGGGTGGGATAGGGAGGGTGGGAGGGAGACGCAAGAGGGAGGGGATATATGTATACATATAGCTGATTCATTCTGTTGTACCGCAGAAACTAACACAACATTGTAAAGCAATTATACTCCAATAAAGATGTAAAAAAAAAAAAAAAAAAGATTATAGAGAGGATTCGTTTAGCGGGAAGAGCACATGACAAGACTCTGTCCTGACTCTACCACCTCCTCTCTATGTGACTCTGTTACTCCTCCTTCCTGTGACTCAGTTTCCTCCTCAATAAAATGGGGATAATAATAATAATACCAATCTCATAACACTGTCATAAGAGTTAAATAAGTTAGTATATGTGAGGTGCCTATAACAGTATCTAGCACACAGTGTTTTAGGACCACAACAATGTTATTATTTCATTGTGGTTATTATTGTTATTAAATGACATAGATGAGGAACTTTTTAAGCAATGAACTAGAGCAATAATTTTTAAATAACTCTTTCTATTCTCAGTGTCAAGTTATACAAGCCTTCTTATCCTTCATGAAAATGAGTAAATAGAGAGATGGAGGCAAGATGGCGGAAGAGTAAGACGCGGAGATCACCTTCCTCCTCACAGATACATCAGAAATACAGCTACACGTGGAATTTCTCCTATAGAACACCCACCGAACGCTGGCAGAAGACCTCAGACCTCACAAAAGGCAAGAAACCCCCCACGTACCTGGGTAGGCAAAAGAAAAAAAAATAAACAGAGACAAAGAAT
>NC_041222.1:55539772-55540844 GCF_002837175.3 Physeter macrocephalus
GCCGGGAGGGAGTCCGGTTGAAGTCTGGAGCTGCCGAAGAGGCAAGAGGCCTTTTCTTCCCTCTTTGCTTCCTGGTGCGCGAGGAGAGGGGTTTAAGCGCGCCGCTTAAAGGAGCTCCAGAAACGGGCGCGGGGCTACCGAAGACACAAGAGACTTATCAGCTGCTCCTTTAACCCCGTCCTGTCTGAGCGAAGGGCAGACGCCCTCGGACGACCTACACGCAGAGGCAGGGCCAAGTCCAAAGCTGAACCCCAGGAGCTGTGCGAACAAAGAGGAGAGGGGGAGGTCTCTCCCAGCAGCCTCAAAAGCAGCTGATTAAAGCTCCACAATCAACTTGACGTGCTCTGCATCTGTGGAAAACCTGAATAGACAGCGAAATATCCCAAGTTGAGGAGGTGGACTTTGGGAGCAAGAGATACTATTATTTTCCCCTTTTTTCTTTTTGTGAGTGTGTACGTGTGCTGCTGTGTGGGATTTTGTCTCTATAGCTTTGTTTCCACCATTTGTCCTAGGGTTAGACCAACCCGTTTTTGTTTTCTGCATGGGTGGAATACCTGAATAGACAGCGAATCATCCCAAGTTGAGGAGCTGGACTTTGGGAGCAAGATATATTATTATTTTCCCCTTTTTCTCTTTTTGTGAGTGTGTATGTATGTGCTGCTGTGTGAGATTTGGTCGGTATAGCTTTGCTTTCACCATTTGTCCTAGGGTTGTGACAGTCCCGTTTTTTTTTTGTTTTTACTTTTTAAAATTTTTCTTCTTAATAATTATTTTTAATTTTAATAAATTTATTTTATCCTACTTTAGTTTATCTTCTTTCTTCCTTTCCTTCTTCCTTTCTTTCTTTCTCCCTTCCTCCCCTCCTTCCTCCCCTCCTTCCTGCCTTTCTTCCTCCCTTCCTTCCTCTCTTCCTTCCTCCCTTTCTTCCTCTCCTTCCTTCCTTCCTTTCTTGCTTTCCTCCTTCCTTCATTTCTTCCTTCCTTCCTTTTATTTACTTTCTATTTTTTCTCCCTTTTATTTTGAGCCGTGTGGATTAAAGCCTCTTGGCACTCCAGCCAAGAGGGCTCTGTCT
>NC_041222.1:55544861-55617009 GCF_002837175.3 Physeter macrocephalus
ACATGGGGAGGGGGAAGTGTAAGCTGTGATGAAGTGAGAGAGTGGCAGGGACATATATGCACTACCAAATGTAAATTAGATAGCTAGTGGGAAGCTGCCGCATAGCACAGGGAGATCACCTCTGTGCTTTGTGACCATGAGAGGGGTGAGTGTGGGAGGGAGGGAGACGCAAGAGGGAAGAGATATGGGAACATATGTATATGTATAACTGATTCACTTTGTTGTAAAGGAGAAACTAACACACTATTGTAAAACAGTTATACTCCAATTAAGATGTTAAAAAAATTAAAAAAAATAAAGAAAAAAAAGAAAATGAGTACATGATGCTATGGCTATGGAATTGATACTTGATTTTCAAATTCAAGCTCAAAAATACCCTAGTAAAGGTGCAATATACTATATTGTTGCCTTGGATACAAAACAGTGTTATTTTCTTTGTAGTATTTGATTAATTAGGCCATGAGAGTAACATATAGATGAGACCTATATTTTGAAATAATTTTACAGACAACTCAAGACTCTGTTAAATTGGTATAGACTTGGAGGTTCAGAGGGATGAGTCTAGAAAGTGTCACCTTATTCATGAAGATTCTATCTCAACTGCTTACACTATTGATGACCTTCATCAGACAGTTCAGGCACCTTAGGGTCAGGCTGAGGGAAATTTTAGGGAAATAAGTTCTCTAAAAATATATGACTATGAGAATAGTAACCATTTTTAATATAAAAGCCTATTTATTTGACAACAGAATGTTCACCAGTTATCACTGCAATAAAACTGCAAAGATTATTAATGCAGTTTAATGAAGCTGGCTGTGAACCGCGACTTTTAAAATGCATGCCGTTAATCCAGCCTGTCTCTCAAACTGGCCCTTCGCAAAGGAAAGGATTATCTCATCAGTACATCCTGTACTGTTGTGCAGTAAGGATGCTTCATCGATTCAACTGATGATGGTTTTCTGGAAGCAGTTAATACCTGAAGAGGCATGCTAGGATGACAACAGCACAGTTGCTCTTCACAAAGGGAAAACAGTCAGTTCATATGTCCTAAATGCAAAGACCTCAGAAATAAAATTGCAAGGCATGCTTTTGGGTGATGTTTTAAAGTCTGAAAAATATTTTAAATATGTATTTTTAAATGAGGATTCAGTTCTTTTATTGGACTTGTTTTAACAGTGACCAATAACACGTTTAAAATCCTGATGAAACAACTGTTCTCTGTAGAAGCATAGACAGATCAGATTTATGTCTTTAAAGGTTTGAGTCAGCAATACACAGGAGAATTTTTTAATGTTTCAATTTTGTTATCAAATGTATGTAGACTGTACATTTTTTAACAACTGTGACCAGGTCATGTAAATATATAGAAATTTAGGCAACGGATATTTTTTATTGTTGATGACAGGTTTTTTTTGCAAAGATTACATATTTTTCCTCTCAGATGGCACTATGAATCAAAAGACGTTTTCCTTGAAATTCATAAAGAGCATAAAGTTGGTTTTGTGTTTAATGTCTGAAACACCTGGAGCTAAAAGAAAGTTACCACAGCAGAGAATTTACAACTGTATTTTATATGAAATAACATATAATCTCTATTTAGCTTCTATTTTATTTAAAAAAAAAATCCCTGAAAATTTAAATGAACAGGAGGCTGATAGGCTTACAGGTATGAGCCACTGGGCTGATTAAATTGGTGGGGAAAGTAGTTGAGCCTGAAGCGGAAACTCTGGGCATCCTGGCCCCCTCCTTTGGTGAGTTCAGTATAATTATTTAAATTTTCTCTCATTTCAGGTCACTCGAAGAGTCCCCCTTCCCTGCTCTGGCTCCCAAAGTTGGAGCAGATGGAAAGACAGCCGACTCTGTGTGATTGAGGGGCTGAGGCTGCAATCCTCTCCCTGATGGCTTTGAGTGCCAAGGCGCAGGGGCTGGGTGTGTATGCAGCGTGCTGCCAGCTTCCAAAGATCTGCTACTTTGCTTAAAAAATTCTGATACCATTCATGTTTATTACATGCATGACCCTAAAGCAGCCAGGAGAAACTGAGATGAGGAAGTAAACCTGACAAATGAAGCATTTAATAGAGCTAAGCTAGAATTCTTGTCCCAAATTCTGACTTTGTGGCTTAACAAATAAATGAAACCCAAGTGCCCTTCTGAGGAATAGGAAAGTTAAGTCAATTTCCCAGAATCCTTGAGGAAGAAGTCAGGCTGATTTAAAAATCTCAAACTAACTCGAAATAGTTTAGAATAATTGTTCACAAGCTAATAAGTAAGGAACAACAGACATGGGTGGGAAATATAAAATAAAAACAACAAACCTAAATAGGCAAAAAGAAAATAGCTTATGTTTTATATACATGACATATATGACATTTTTTTAACAGTTCACTCCCCACACACAAGCTTAACAAAAGAAGAAACGTTTTCTGTCTTTTCCCTTTGTATCTATTATCTCCCAGCACTTAACAACAGTGCCGGCATATAGTAGGATATCAATAAATAATTACTGAGTCAATCCATCGATCAATCAATAATTATAGCTAGATTTTTTAAAAGTGTATGGGCAAGGGACACAAGCAATAGGATCAACACAGGCCTTTCAGGGAATAAGATTATAGCACCAAATTGCAGGGGCAGAGGGGACATCATAGCATTTCTGGTAAATATTAAAATCTTCCACTTGGCTCCTTTCAGTGGCAGTGTCTCTTTCAGTCCTGCGTTAGAGTACCTGTATGACTGCTCTAGTATTTTGTTCACAGGTTTGTCTGCTTCACTAGACCATGATGCCTGCTTTTCTCTTGCTTAGTACAGGGTCTGGCACAGTGTTTAATAAATGTTCCATGAATGAAGGAACAGATAACAGGTATCTGGATAACAAACACGATTCCAGATGTGTTACTAATTGAGATGTCAAGAATCCCTTCAGCTTTTAAATGTAAAAGAATTATACGGTGATATCCTTCTCAAAGTTTTTCAGGCCCTTTGGGTGACTGGTTTTTTTATTCCACTCTTCAAAGGTAGTGGGGAAAGAATTCCTTTCTTCCTCTGAAATTCCACTGATGACCACATGATGGCGCTGGCGCTGCACCATAAATACAGAAGCAGTTGGGCAGTGTGGATTCCCTAGGCCCCTCCAGGGGCCTCCCTCTCTCTTTTTCCTGCCCCCACTCTTCTGCTGTGTTTCCCCTCAGGTCCTCCTTTCCATCCAGTCGAGCTTGATAGATATAATACTTGCCAAGAAGCTGTCAGACCGGAACTGGATACTGCCCACCTGAAGCTGGTTTGTTCTTTGTTCTCAGACAGGCTAAATTCTGTCTGTTCCTCCCATCTGAAAAAATGCCCAAGAACATTCTGAATGCTGTTTAAAGCTGTACATTCTTAGTTTGAAGTACAGGTCTTTTTATTTTGCATTTGATTGGCCCCTGCAAGAGACCTATTCCCTTCCTAACAAAATAGCCAACAGAGCAAATTATGTCCTGATAAGTTATTAGAATCCTCCCAACTGAGGAAACTGAGACCTAAGGCTTTGCCAACATGCACAGAAGTGAACTCTGACGGTATGAGTTGTATGGATTCTTACATTCAAGGTAGACTGGAAAACTTAGAGAATAAAAATAAATCACTTGAAAATAATCTACTGCCTAAGAATTAAAAGTGAGTTCAGAAAGCAGATAATTAGTATGGTTTTCAAAAACAGAAGAGGGATAAACATTTTCATTAAATTAAATGAGGATTTTCTCTTCTTTTTAAATTGAGGTAAATATTATATATGGCGAAATGCTCCAAGATTTATGTTTCTTTATAACAATTTTGTTGAAATATAATCAACATTTAATAAAATGCATCCACTTACGTGTATAGCCCAATGGGTTTTCACAAATGTATATACATTAACTTAAGCACCACCATCACACCTCCACAGTTGAGATACAGAACTTTTCCAGTGTCTGAGATAGTCCCTTCAGGCCCTCTCAGGTCGACCCCTCCCCTCCCCTCACTGGTCTAATTTTAATTGCCTGTGAATACTTTTGCTTGCCCTTGACCTTCATATCAATGGACTTATAAATACTCTTTGTTTCTGGCTTCTTTTACTGTCTTGTCTTGTTTGCTTTGGTTTTTTGATGTTCATTCATGCTATAGAGTTTATTCCTTTTTATTGCTGAATAGTGTTTGATTATATGAATATAAAACAATTTTTTATTCACTCCCTTCTTGCACATTTGATTTGTTTCCGGTTTCGGCTATTACAACTAAAGCCACTATGAATACTCTTATACAAATAGTTTTACAGACATATGCTTTCATTTCTTTGGGGTAAATACCAAGGAGTAGAATCGCTGAGTTTTAAGGTAGGTATATATGTTTAAGGTTATAAGAAACTGCCTAAGTTTCTAACGTGGTTGTATTAGTTTCCTAGGATTGCCATAACAAAGTACCACAAACTGGGTGAAAACAACAGAAATGCATTGTCACAGGGTTCAGGAATCCAGAACTTCTGAAATCAGGTAGTTGGATATCAAGTTCCTGTCACAAACTCCCACCGAAGGCTCTAGGGAAGAATCCTTACACTTGCCTCTTCCAGCTTATGGTGGTTGCTGGCAATTTTTGCCATTCCTTGCCTTGTGTCAGCATAACTCCAATGTCTACCTAGTCTTCACATGGCCTTCTTTCCTGTATGTCTCCTATCTCCCTGCGTTTCAATTTCCCTCTTCTTACAAAAACACCAGTCATCAGATTTAGGATCCATCCTAATCCACTATGACCTCATTTTAGCTTGAATACACCTGCAAAAACCCTGTTTCCAAATAAGGTCACATTCTGAGGTTCCAGGTGGACATTAATTTGGGGAGACACTATTCAACCCTGTAGAGTGGTTAGTTGAATAGTTTTACACCTCCCACCAATACGTGTGGGAATTCCAGTTGCTCTGCATCCTTGCCAATCCTGGGTATTGTCAGTGTTGAAAGTTTTGGCCATTCTAGTGTGTGTGTAGCATTATCTCGTTTTGGTTTTATTTTGCGGTTCCTTGATGACTCTTGAGCTTGAGCATCTTTTCACATACTTATTGGTCAGTTAGGGATCTTCCTTGGTAAAGTTCTCTAAGATATTTTCCCACTTGAAAGTTAGGTTGTCCTTTTTGTTGATTTGTAGGAATTATTTACATAACCCAAATATAAATCACTGGTCCGATATATGTTTTGCAAACATTTTCTGTCTATGGTTTTACTTTTCATTTTCTACAGTGGCTTTCGAAGAATGGAAGTTTAATTTTGATAATGTCCAATTTTTAACTTTTAATTTCATATTTAGTGCCCACTCTAAGAAACTCCCCGAAAACAGGGTTCTAAAGATGTTATATATGCTTCCAGAAGCTTTGTGGTTTTAGCTTTTTTGTTTAGTTCTATGATTCACCTTGAACTGATTTCTGTATAGAGTAAGAGTAAATGTTCATTTTCCCCACATTTATCTACTTGGTCTGACTCCATTATGGAGAAGACTCTCGTTACTCTGTTAAAAAGCTCTACCTGAAAATTACCTGACTATACATTTTGTGTTGAAAATTGATGGTACATAGTCTGTTCCAATGATCTCTTTGCCTATTCTTGCCACAATGTTATAACTGCTGTAGTTTTACAGTAAGTCTTGAAATCAGGTGGTGTGAGTCTTCCGACTTTGTTCTTTTTCAGGATAATTTTGGCTATTCTAGGTACATTTCTTTTTCTTATGAATTTCAGGGTTAGTGCTTCAATTTCCACCAAAAAAAAAGCTGTTTGGATTTTATTGGGTTGAATCCAATATATAGTAACTGGACTTTTTAATAGTTAATTTGTAAAATCCATTTCTTGCTAAGAAAACCTCATTTTCTAAACTTTTTTTGATTCTCCCAAACTTGCCTCGTCTTTGGAAAATATGTATAACAGTCTTAACCCAGATCAGAATTTATTTTTAAAATCCTGGAAATTATCCAATCCATTTTAAGCTACTCTTCCTTGAAAATAAAATAAAATAAATTAAAACTCAATAATTCAAGTCTGGGAAAGAATTTTTCTTTTTTTTTTTAGAATTTTTCTGACATTAAAAAAAATGTACACATTTATGACAAGTAAAATCCATAATTCCCAAAAAGTTTTGGAAGCTTTATTTTTTAAAAAACTCATTAATTTCCATTTTATTTAACTGTTAGCTTCTAAACACATCTCCAGACTAGATCTGACAGAAAAGTATGTTGCCTAGTTATTTTAATTCAGTATATTCAAATTACTGAAAATTAAAAGGCAAATTTATTTTTCCTCACATCTCCTTTTCCATTGTCCACTTTAATTACATATTCACAGTACAAAGGTAGAGAATATTTGAGAAATCCACCACACAGAAGAAAACACCTGGCATATTCTACTTTGCAAATGTTTTCAGCCTCAGGTTATTCTCAGTCTTGTGTTCCTTCCCACACGAAATATTTCAATGTTCAAAAAGTAAAAACTCAAAAACAAAGTCTTAATTATGATTGCCCCACATTTCTTTTAAAAATCTTGTTCCCTGGTGCATTTTGAAGAAAGCAGTGATGGATTTTTTTTTTTCCCTTCTCAGAATGTTATTATTTATTTTTCAATATATTTTTTAATTGAGGTATAGTTGATGCACAGTATTTGCAAATATTTTCTCCCATTCTGAGGGTTGTCTTTTCATTTTGTTAATGGTTTCCTTTACTGTGCAAAAGCTTTTAAGTTTCATTAGGTCTCATTTGTTTATTTTTGTTTTTATTTTCATTACTCCAGGAGGTGGATCAAGAAAGATCTTGCTGAGATTTATGTCGAAGAGTGTTCTGCCTATGTTTCCCTCTAAGAGTTTTATAGTGTCCAGCCTTACATTTAGGTCTTTAATCCATTTTGAATTTATTTTTGTGTATGGTGTTCGGGAGTGTTCTAATTTCATTCATTTACATGTAGCTGTCCAGTTTTCCCAGCACCAGCAGTGATGCATTTTGAAGAAAGGAATCCAACTGCCATCCCTTCCCAGACATTCCTATGTACTTTATCCCAACCTCACCTCAATTTTCAGTGCACAAAATATCTGGATTTTAGCACACTGTTCTTTATCTTTCCAAATTCGAAGTGACAAGAGCTGCAAAATTAAGACATTTTTTGTCTAGAGAATTACAATGATTCAAAGAAAACTGCAGCTCTCACCAGATAGTGTGAAAACTTAGGTCTCCATGGGGAAGGTGCCATCTGCTGGGCGGGTCTGGGAGCACAGAACTGCAGCTTCATCTCCCTCACGGATTCAACGGGGGTGATTCCTATATTTCTTCCATCATGAGATATAGTTTCCCCTCAGTATAATATTTCCTAAAATTAAAATGCATTGGAAAATCTACATTAAAATTTAACCAGAGTAGGTAATAACCTACCCCAATCAGAGAAATACATAACTAAGTTTACTAAACTTAAATCAATTCAATACGACAAAGCTTGCAAAACTAGATGTTTGGGGAATGGCATGGAGAGTATTTATAAATAAATTGATTGAATTATAAAACATCCATATAATGAATGCTTCACAGTTATTAAAGATATTTATGAAAATGTTTAATGAAAACAGAATTATTTATATCATTATAATATTAATGGGAAAATGAAGACAATAAAACATATGTACCATTTAAGCCCAAACTAAGGCACTACTGTTTCCTGGTTCAGAGTGAACCAGCCCTGGGTTCCAATCCTACCTCTGCCTTTATTTCCTCTGTGACATTGGGAAAGTTAACTACTCTGAGCCTTTGTTTCCTCATCGAAAAATGCTGAAAATTACAAAATTCATAGCATTGTGAAAATTAACTGAAGGTAAAGCCCTTAGAATGATCCCTGGCACAGACCACACTCTCCTGGGACGTACTTATGAGTTTATAGGAAAAATAAAATAATCCAGGCCAAAACGTAAAAATTAGCTTATGAGAAACAATTTTAATTCTTCATTAAGTATTTCCTAAGTTTTCCAGAGTGAAGATATTTTATTTCAAAAATCAGGGAAATGAAGTAAAAATCAAAAACGAGAGATATCTATTAATATTAGTGCTTACAGATCAATGGGGCAATTACAAATAACAAGAAGACAATAACTGCTAATTGGTTCTAATGCAGGCTTCAAGAGAGGTAGGCTAGCTATCAGAAAAGCAGCTGCTCACAGGCCAATCTTAGAGTCCTACTTATATTAGAGCTGTCTGTAAGAAATGCAGTGGACTACATTCGAAACACTTGGGCAGCAGGGACCATCAAGATAGAGAGGCATCACTTCTAGAATATACGGTTTTGAAAAAGCACAAAATAATACCAAAAAGTGATGGGTCCATACCTTCTTCAGCAAGAGATGATGTTCTTGATTTTTGCAAGTACTAAGAATTGCACAAGCCTAGAGTGTCCTCACAAATGGATACCAACCAGGAAAGTGGGAATAAATCTATTTCCCATGCTGGTAGTTACTATCTTCCTTTAGGATCTCATAAAAATAAATACTTCCTAATTACACAAAGATGAAAGGGAAAGTTATCATAAAGAAATTGTAAGAAAGGTATGAAGGAGCATTATAATGCTAAACCCCATACTATGGCAGTTAGGTAATGCAAAATGTACCAGTTTTAACAATATGTAACTGTTCACATATATTGTGGTTGTATAACTCCTAATAACGTGAAAGTCTATTAAACTTACACATGAAGAAGGAATATAATGCTGCAATTTCAGATACTTAAAACTACTCCGATGAGGGAACTGGTTTCTTGCAATTAAGATTACGTCTTAATATTTCTGTCTTCTTAGTACCAGACAGTGGTTTATGTCTATGAAGCACGTATGAATTGGCAACCTCCTATTTAGGTAACAGAAATAGTACACCTTGTTTTCTTTAATTAACTTAAATTTGACTCTAAGCACCCATCCCAATAGGCTGTAAAGAAATTCAACCTCAATCCGTATCAGCACTTCTGCTCCAAAGTCAAATACTGCAGCAAAGCTTGGGAGTTTCGTTTGGAATGGGGCATGGGGAGAGAGTAAGCACCAGTCTTCCGGAAAAAAATGACAGCTGCCGAGATGCAGAAACCAGGCTCTCACGGTCATCACTACTTCTGTGTCATTCTCGGGGCATGTGAACTTGTGCCCAGCATGGGAACCTGAATGCCAGAGGACGCTGTCCCCTTCAGGCCTCTCTCTAATATCCTGCTGTCACAATCCTTCAGGCTAGAAGGAACTGGCCTTAGGCTTCCAATATCTTTGGCATGATTTTACCCCCTCTTTTGGACACAGAATAAAATTTTATATTTTAATCAGGAAAAGACAGAAGAACATAGATAACTGTTTCTACCCTTAATCAGTCCTGACTATGCACTGCCTGGACGAGACATCAAAACTTCCTCACTGACGGACACAGACTTAGTATTTACTCTTTTATATTATTATAATCAAATTCTTAAATCTTCTCTATTCCACTCATCCCAACACCCACACCTCACTCGGGTCAGGCAGGGGTTAACCTGAGGGCACCACGGAAATCACATACACAGAAAAGCAAAGAGGGGCAGAACACTTATCCTCCTAAATGTTGGACCATCTATCATGATTTCTCTCCTACTACCTCTGCCAGGACCAGTTAAGTAATTTGCAGGTCCAAGTGCAAAATGAATGCAGGGTCCCTTTTCCAAAAATTAGTAAAAGTTTCAAGACAATGACAACAGAGCATGAAAACAAGCACAGGACCTTTCTAAGTCGGGGACCTTTCTTGTCTGATTGCACAGGTCACATGACCCTGAAGCTGGTCCTGACCACTGTTTATTTCAGCTCTTCATCATCTCCCTTGTTCTTCAACAACCTGCTGATGTTCTTTAGATTTACTCCCTTGGGAATCATCCTGTACACACCCTCCATATAAAATCCTAAAGCAGACATCTGGTTCTGTCACATCCCTGTTTAAATCCTTCAATAAATCCCTGAAAGGGGGATGTCCAAGTTATAAATATGAACTGCAAGGTACTCCTCCATCTGGCCTCTAATTGACTGGTCATCTCCTATCTCTTTCCACTCGCTGCTTCACATGAAATGTTCCACCTGAGAGTCAAAATTCAGAGCCACTTAGGTACCAGATTTCATTTTCAAAACACCTGAGAAAGATGGTAAAACACATGGGATTATACTATATACAGGCCTTCATTTCATGTTGCTAGCAGTCTGTCCTTTCAGAATAAACAGCTTCCAAACATGTTCATTTGTCAGCACAGGAAAGCTCAAGAACCAGAAAATCAAATGCTGTTTTAAATACGCTTGAGATTTACAGACACTATCAAAGTCATTATTTCTAATCCTGCTGTAGTACGAATTCTCAAAGAGATTTCACCATTCATGTCCCTTTTATTTTTTGTTGATTCTCTGAGCAAATATTTATTACACAATTGCTATGTGCCAGGCTCTTTGCTACGTACTGAGGCCAGAATGATGAACAAGAAAAAATAAGATGATGTAACCCCTTTTTTCAAAGTCATAGTTTAAAGGAGATGAGGAAGACAACCAACAAAGCAATTACAATATAATCTACTGTGGCTATCATATATAGCGCCCTTACTATGAGTCAAGTATAGCATCAGGTACTCCATATATGCTATTGCTAATGCTCACAAAACTTGGGCATTCTTATTCCTATTTGACAAATGGGAGAACTAGCGTTCCAAGAGTATAAATAATTTGCCATAGTAAGTTGTAAGCTAGGACTTAAAACCAAATTTGATTCCAAAGCTCCCTTCTTTCCACTGTGTTATGATGCTGTATCTCATATATATTGAGAACAGTACTCTAAAAGCTGGTGTGTACAGAAAGAAGTGACCAGCAAACCCAAACCAGGTTATCTAATAAGCTAGACAGAAAAGGATAATAAGTGACTGGCTTTGTGGACAAGTGTGCAGAGTGAAGAATGCACAATGAAGGAGGAACGCATTGCCAGGCTCCAAAGAATGTCGTTTTCTAGGAACTGAAAGTAGTTATGGAAGGAAAGGACCGTGTATGGAGTTAGGACACATGGAACAAAAAGTCAGGCAAAGGGCCCTATCATAAAGGATCAGCAGGCCACCTAAAGAGCTCAAGCTTTGTTCAGTAGGTGAGAGCAGCCACGGAGAAGGCTTAAGTGGGAAATGACACCTCAGGTCTGAATTTTAGGAAAACATTCTGTTACCAATTTGGAGAACAGATCAAAGGAGCAGGAGACCACAGGCAGAAAGATCATTCAGCAGGCCATTGAAGTCTTGGCAAGAATGGAGATGGCCTGAACAAAGTCCGTGGGAAGGAGAATAAAAAGAGGAAGCCCATTTTATGACACAGATAACAAGAAGAGAGAGATGGTGATCAATTAAATCAGGACTTTGTGATAAGTGTGGAAAAGAAACCTAGGTAGACTTTAAGGGTTTCTAATTTAAATACTGGAGTGAACGGTTAACCCAAATGCTCACTCAGATCTACAACCCCAAGTAGTGGATGTCTGCAATTTATCTTCTGTCATAATCTTCCATTTAAGAAACCATTACTACCTTTATCTCTTTCTTCATCATTGAAGCAAACTTCATTCCCTGTTTCCTGAATCCCTCAGCTTTGTTGTTGTGTCTCTTTTCAATGGAAGGGTCAGTGATTACTTAGGGACATGGCTGCCTTTCTTCTCAATTATTTTCTAAGAGACGGTTGCTATTCCAGGATAAAGTGTACCACAGCTCATGTATGGGGGAATCCTTACCCTGTTAGGGCTCTCTACAGTATACACAGCGTTTTCAGGAAAAGTTTCCATCTGATCCCCTGTGAGATGGGGAGGAATTGAATTTCCTATTTTAAAATGTGGGAAAGGAAACTTTGAGAATCTGTGTCATTCCCATTCAAACAGGGAATAGAACTCAGGCCAATCTGGTTTTTTGAAAAGGTGTGCATTCATCACCATGTCTCCTCCCTCTAGCAGGCATGTCTGAAGTGTACTGACCAGCAACAAAGTAACAAACATGTGTACTGTAATTAAACATGAGAATTTATTTTTAAAAATATAAGGAACCAACAACTTTCAGGATCTGGGGAAGCTAAGGCTTAAGCCAGTTTCTACTAAATAAGGATTCATCCGGTCACTTGAATTTCCCCTGAGACATTATGCGTGATTGGATCCAGGCAGTTTGCACAATGCAGTGCATCAGCTAATTGCTCCTCTGCTTACTATAAGTACAACTGGCTACATTGGTTGGGAAACCAACCCAGGGAATAGGCTATTAAATTGGTATTGAAGCTTTGGCAGTGGAGTGCCTGATCAGGATACTGAATGAAAAGCTGAAACACAAAGCACAGCTTGTTTGGTTTGGTTTGGTTTTTTTAACAGTAATTTCTAGTGGCGGGGACAGATGTTTCTTGAAGTGGCAAGAGATTTGCAAAGCAGAACGTTATAGCACTTACTGTAATTGCTTTATTAATATTGTATGTGTTTATGGCTTCTATCTTTTGGCTTGTGGCACCTCTTATTTCAAATGATTTTAGGTTTCCTGATGACTGGCAGTTAATCTTTACTTCAGAGATCCTTTGAGTCCCATAGTCAGCTTTGTTCCTGCATAGTGAATTATTTCATATGAAGCCGCTTTTTCGTTTACTTTTATTATACTTAGAAGCCCTCAGGGGGCACTGGAACATCATCAGAGACAGCAGTCCAATATCTGCAAAGGAACCTCTAGTTAGCAGAGAAATAAACACCCAGATACATGCCGATCCCTGCAAAAGAAATGACCTTTGATATCCCTAGCCAAGTCTTGGAGGTTAATGTCAGCTACCATATCAGGAGAAGGACCTAAGAGATTTTAAATCAGGATCTTGAAAAGACTGGATCGGTTTGGTAGAGCCAAGTTTGTAATAGACATATCCTAAATAACATCTTTTTTGGTGCTTGGTTTACTTTGCTTTGAAAAGTAGAGACCCTACTTTCATTCTCTTCCAATGTGTTACTAAAAAAAAGGGAAGAAGGAACTGACAAGGAAACTGACTGACAAATCCAAGTTAAACTTGGAGTTGATATTTTCGGAGAAGATTGGTTGGTTTGCTCAGTGGCTATTGTATCTCCTTCCTTCCCTTCCCAGGCCTGTCAGAGTGGCTCCTAGTCAGTCCTTCATCTTCTCTCAGTAGGTTCTTGTTCCCGGGGCTTGCTCACTGAGCCTTCCTGAGTGAGGAAGGGAAAGGGGCATCATTTGGGGGTGTTTTCGTCTGTTTCATGGTTGACATAGTTATTGTAATTTGCTTTACGACTGCCCCTAATGGGTCTGTGGGTTAAGCTCAGGCCCCACTCAACCAAAGGCCATAAAGGGTGCATGGAAAAAACAGCAGAGTCTACAGAAAGATTCTCCTCACCAAGTCATTTCCAATAACTGTTGGGACTTCCTTGTGACACCAACCAGCATTGGAGGACAGAGCCGGGCGTGATGTACTCAGTGTTCTGCGCCATGTTGTGACAGTCAGATTCCTTTGTGCAAAGGCTCGTTAACAGGAAGCCTCCAGATTCACTGATGAAAAAGAAGCATTTTTCTTTGATTCGTGCTTCTAGGAGGAAACCTACTCAATATTTAATTTTAATCTTAACACGTCACACTTTTTCCATGCCAACAACTAGCCTTCCAGTTATGCATAATTCATTATAGTGGACAAGACCAACAGCAGAGCTCCTGGACAGGATGCTGTTGAGAGGTGGTGTGTGGCAGCCAGCACTGTCGCCTGTCGCCTTCCCTGAGACATCGGATTAAGGCATTTTTTAAATCGATCAACATAGATTGTTTATACAGAGACAGAACTTATTTGATGCAAAAAGGAAAAACACTAAAATGGAATAAAAACATGTAAATTTTCAAATATACCCTGTGCAAGTAGCATAAATAAGTGCGGCTTATAGCTAATCACAGACAACCTTTCTGCGCTTCAGATTCTCCATCTGTGCCAATGGCCTTTCTTTAAATAATGTGTGTGAAACGGATTTTAGAATAATCCAAGACAAAGAAACAGGACTGCAGATATACTTCCAGGATGCTCCATTATTGTTGCCTTTAGGTTGCAACTAGTAAGAAATTGACGTAACCTTCTCAGGGTCAAAAAACATCAAATGATAAGAATTACTGGAACCTACATTCAACCCTGACAAATACATAGTCACAGCTGTTTTTATGTTCAATAATCAACATTCCTCTCCTCCAAATCTAATTCTTCTCCTTAAAAAAAGACTTAAATGCTACCTTGCTAATTCAAATAAAAATCAAGTGATATACAGCTATAGAAATGACATTTCTGTACTTAAGCTAATACCATCTTGCAGGTAAACAGAGATGATTTATAAAGGCCAGGTTACCATATAATATTATTAAAATACTGCCATTCCCTCAAGCTGTTCAACAGCACAACCAATCTGACGCATTAACATACTGCATAGTGAAAAGGCTGCACTTGCTACATTCTCCCCAGATTTTGTTTCATTTAAAATACTGTGTACAAAAAAGAGTCATATTCAAGACATTGCTTATCCACAACATCCCTGAAGTGCTTTGACAGCTATGAGACTTTTTTTTAGTAACTGAGCCATGTATACATGCATTTGTTCCCCCTTAACGCTTATTCTTTTTGTATCACTTACTAGCATTTAATTTCACTTTTCCTTATGGATAGTTCTTAACGTTGTGCATTTTTTTTCTGTGTGGTAACCAACTTTCCAAATGGATACTGTTGACTGGAAGCTACCCTATCTTATCTCTATCTTACTTCTGATGCCTTCCTGGTCCACAGTTAAATTGTTTCCATTAAAAAAAGAACAAGAAAAAGAGGAAGAAGAAGAAGAAGGAGGGGATGGGAAGGAGAGGAAGGAAGGAAGGAAGGAAGGGAAGGAGGGAGGGAGGGAGGAGAGGCACAAAGAACCTCATGGATAGTTTTCCTCCAATTTCTCATTTTCTTCAGTTCCAAGATGTGCAATTCTCAAGAATATTATTTTCCCTGGGCTGATCAGTATTCTCTTTCAATAAAACCATAGGACATAGCTGTTGGGCACAGAAACTAAATGTCATGAATTCAGTGCCCTGCTACTTGGCAGGAAAGTCTGGCTGCATGCTTTTTTATGTAATGATTTTTTCACCTTCACTCCTTTGTTGTGCTTTTTTCAACAAAAATTAGACAGTAATAACTAGTACATTTACACACTGCAGTTAATGATTGTAACAGTATAAAGTAAGAGGATAAATACTTATTAACACAAAAAAAGTACAGTATAACCCTACAATGAATAGAAAAAATTACTTCAGCAGTTAATGAAAACATGGATACATTTGACAGAATTACTTAGGGGAAGAAAATTGCTTGCATGCCTCCTGGGGTCAAATTAACTGGGTGTGTATGTGTTTAATCCTTTCAGGACTGTAAAGTATAATTGTTGCAAACTGCCACCCTCCTTGCCTCCTACCCAAGTCTGAGTAGGCACCCCCAGTTCTATCTTACCTTTTGGTAGCTAATTTGAGTTTCTCTTCCCAAGATGCACCACAATGTCTGCAGGAAAGGAGGCTAATAATGCCTTCCTGGGAAGTCCAAGATTCTGTTCCTGGGGGTTAAGTGTTGATCGAATAACGCACAATCAGAGTGGAAGCCATTTGGATGAAGAAGAAGGAAGGTGGGGAGCCATGGATAGAACAAGAGGAAAAAAAAAAGGATACTTTCAAAAACATCCCACAGATTATCTAAATTCATTTTTCATTATTAAGTAGCACTTTTATGTCTTTTAATACTGTACTCTATATTAACTTCCTGGCCCGGACTAATTCAATTAAATATATATTAATTAATGGGCTTTCCATGATCACCTTGTTCTTCGCTAATCTAGCCCTGGGCAAACAGCTTTCCCCAGCATATATGGAATATATACCCCCAAGGAGAATGCACTCATCACATATACAAAGCTAATCTATCAAACCTCAGATAAGTAAAATAATCTTAAAGACATTAGGAAGTAATAAGATTAGTAAATGAGCAGTTTAGGGCTAGGATCTGACACTTTCTGATTAGAAATGTCATGAAAGTGAAGAAATTCTCTTGAGACAAGTAACTTATGAAGGAAATTCATCCTATAATTCTTGCAATTTGAGATGAATCACTTAACTACTCTGGCCCTCAGCTAAATCATATCATCTATAAAAGAGCAGTGTTGGGCAAGGTGGCTGCAACTCCAGAATTATTTGATTTGGTAACATTGAAAATTTGTGATTATTAGCAAAAAAGGAAAAGAAGACTTCAGAATATGAGAACATGAATATATCGCCTTAGAGTTCTTGATAAACATAAACTTTAGCAACGTAGATTTCAGTCAAGTTGTGTGCAGAAATATGTGGGATTTTACTGCCAGAGAATCTAAAAACATCCCTAAGAAAGGATGGGAGACACTAAAAATTTCAAGCGATCACAGAGCAGAAGAAAAGGAAAACAATTTAAGGAATTGTGTCTCTTGGAAGCAGACATGAAAAGGTAATGTGGGGACAAAACGTTTATTGGGGGAGAAGGGATGATGAAGTCCATGAAAGACAAGGGAGCAAGAAGCAGGTTTGGGTAAAGAAAGCCATTGGGTGATATAGTGCAGATCTGAACCTTGTGAAAGGAAAGCAGGGAGGGGGAAGGATTGGGCAGAGGAGTTGTAGGCAAACTCCACCAGCCCAACAGGAACTGCAGATAGAAGATTGCTGTGTCCTGCCAAAATGGCTAGGTCCTAGAATCGCACCCCCCGCCACTGCCATGCTCAGACATTGGCTGAGGACTTCCCAGAAAGTTTGTGGCCTTGGCCCAAAGCTGAGGTGGTGAATGTCTCACTGTGGATTTAATTTGCATATCCCGGATGATTAGTGATATGACCACCTTTTTATGTATCTGTTGGCCATCTACACATCTTCTTTGGAGAAGGATGGCTATTATCAAAAAAACCAAAAGATAACAAGCGTTGGCAAGGATGCGGAGAAAAGAGAAGAGCAGTACTCTGTTGGTGGGAACAGAAACTGGTATAGCCACTATGGAAAATAGTATGCAGCCTCCTCACAAAATTAAAAATAGATTTACTTCCGGGTATATATCCAAGGGACTTGAAATCAGGATCTTGAAGAGATACACCCATGTTTATTGTAGCATTTATTCATGATAGCCAGGGAAACAACCTAAATGTCCATCAACGGACAGTGTAAACTATCTTTCAATTTAATACCATTTTAGTCATCCATTTTGTGCTAACTATTGCATCTTGTAATATATTGTACTATGTGTGGGGTGCTAGTGCATCTTTCCTAGTATCATATAAAGCACGTCAGTGCCAATGAATTCAGTTCAAATTTTTTCTATGAATCAATGCAACATTGTAATGCATTTATTTGTATATCTTAAGAAAACACCACAGGTTATCATGATATCTATGTAAGTTTAATTGATAATTATATTGAAATTAATGATTTTACAGTGAAAATATTAACTTATTTTTCTAGTTCAGCAACATAAATATGAAAAATTTTTATTATTTAAAATAAAGACATAGAGTGGAAATGGTAAAGTTAGTATTGTACCTGGAGCAATAAAGAAAAAAGAAGGGGCTTCCCTGGTGGTACAGTGGTTAAGAATCCACCTGCCAATGTGGGAGACACGGGTTCGAGCCCTGGTCCGGGAAGTTCCCACATGCTGCGGAGCAACTAAGCCCGTGCGCCACAACTACTGAAGCCCGCACGCCTAGAGCCCGTGCTCCACAACAAGAGAAGCCACTGCAATAAGAAGCCTGTACACAGCAATGAAGAGTAGCCCCCGCTCACCGCAACTAGAGAAAGCCTGTGCGCAGCAATGAAGACACAATGCCGCCAAAAATAAAATTAATTAATAAAAAAAAAAAGAAAAAGAAAGAAGGAAGACGGTTTGTCATAAATATCACATTAAATGGAAAGTGAAACTTGCTGGGGCCAAAAAAATAGCTGTTCGTTGTATAAAATTGAAAAAATAAGATACATGACTCTATGCATTTGTTTAAACCTATACAGAGTTGATGTTTTTGTGAGGGTGCTTTTAGATGAGATTAACATTTAAATGAGCGCACTTGCATAAAGCATAGTATTGCCTTTCACAATGCAGGTGGCCCTGTTCAATCAGTTAAAGGCCTGAATAGAACAAAAGACTGACCTCCCCTGAGCAAGAAGGAATTTTCCAGCAGATGGCCTTCAGACTTGAACCACAACATCTGCTCTTCCCTGGGTCTCCAGCCTGCCAGCCCACCCTGAGGATCTTGGACATGCCAGCCTCCATAATCACGTGAGCCAATTCCTTAAATAAATCTCTCTATACACACCCTACTGGCTCTGTTTCTCTGGATAACCCTGACTAGTGTCCACTGCAGCCCACACCACCACTGAGTAGGCCGGCCCCACTGCCCAGCTCTGCTATACTTTTATTCCCATGGCTGGTCCGGGAATTTCCCTCCTTTGGACTTCCCTTTTGACGGCCCTGTTGCTGAGAAGGGAGACACTCTAATAACTGACATCCTCAGAGACTGTCAACCTGGGTCCCCACAGAAAGAGAGTTTAAGGTCAACCCTTGGAAAGCACAGTGTTGAAGGGGCAGAAACGTACCTGTGAGTGTTCCACCTTCCTGTTAATGATCCTCTTCCTGGCCCTGCTGATGCTAAAAGACAAAAAAAAGAATGAGAGTCGGGGACTTCATTCTCATTCCCCTTTCTCTAGACAACATGCAGATATTCATTATTCACGAATACTATGCTTTAGTATTCTGTATTGAATTCGTTACGATCAGTTTTCCATTTCTGTTATTCATTTCTTGAAGTGGATAAAGTTATTTTTCATTGTTTCTTGCCTTAAAAACTCAAGTAACAAAGGCTTCCTGCTCGAGGTCTTCAGTTGACAGTCCCACCAGCAGTCCTTGGCTGAAGAAGGGCACGGATCCTCAGACCTTCAGAAACATCTATGCTCCATTCAATGGGATTCTGTTCCCTGAGCATCCATGGGATAGTGTCTGATCAGAGGCTCAGCACTGCTCTAAAGGTCAGCCCTCACACAGGGAGAGGATTATCTCAGAGACAGCTGAGATAGAAGGCAGCTGATGAACAATGTGGAGAAACGTTTCTTCTTGGGTGTCCTGAAAGACCTTAAAAAGCCAAATTATCACCCCTGATTAATGGTATTTGGGATTTACCCTGGAAACCTCTACCACACCCAGGAAGACGGTCTGTGAATTTCGCATGGAAGTCTCAGTCTCCGCTCTGACCTCTGTCCCACCCAACTTTTTCCCCTAGAAGGATGGTATCCTATTACTTTGAGAGTTTTCAACTGTCTTGCTGTTCCCGGGAGCTGTTCCAAATTAAAGGAGACTAGAGAAACATGATAAGTAAAGGATCAGAAATATGTGATCCTTAATTGTATCCTGTACTGCAGGGAAAACATGCTGTAAAGGACATTGCTGGGTGGGTGAACTGACAAAACTGAAATAGAGATGGTAGGTAAGACAAAGGTCCCGTGTTGATGTCACATTAGTTAAGCTGCTAACTGTGCTGTGGATTTATAAGGGAAGAGCCTTTTTCTTAGGAGATACACATGAAGTATTTAAAAGCAAAGGGCCATGATGTATGTAACTCAATTTCAAAAGTATGGGACAAAGAATAATGTTTACACAGAAAGAGAGCAAACAGGACAAATTATAAACGGTAAGCGGATCTGGGTAAAGGCTATTGGGCAGTCTTTTTCTATAAGAGTTGCAAATTTTCTGTAAGTTTCAAACTGCAAATCTTCTATAAGTTTCAAACTGTTTCCTAATAAACAGTTTTAAGAAATGGTCCATCGATCAGTCCTGCTGAGCTTTAACTCCTTTTGAGATACACACATTGATGCCCACAGCTGTCACCATCACATCCAACTCCTCAAAATGAGATATCCCAACTTTAAAAAAAATTTTTTTTATATCTTTATTGGAGTATAATTGCTTTACAATGCTGTTAGTTTCTGTTGTACAACAAAGTAAATCAGCTATAAGTAGACATATATCCCCATATCCCCTCCCTCTCGCGTCTCCCTCCCACCCCTCTAGGTCGGTCACAAAGCACCGAGCTGATCTCCCTGTGCCATGGGGCTGCTTCCCACTGGCCATCCGTTTTACAAGAAATCCCAGCTTTTAAACAGTTTTATTAGGTTCTGTCTCAGACAAAAACACTAGGATCTTCTTATTACAACTGTGGTTCTAAACATTTTCAACACGGATTTAAAAAATTACTAGCAAATGCAAATGAAATAAAAATACATACATGTAAAAATATAAAATAAAAGGATCACATTAATATGACTTCAAACCTTTGGCCTGTAACATGCCAACAGAGTGATGTGGGAAATGTCATTTTACTTCTTTCTTTTTCTGTTTCTTTATCTGGAAGGTAGAGATAAAAATCCTCAGTCACATGAGAAATAGTAGTTATGATTAAGAATACTAATAAAACCAATAGGAGCTTTACCGCACCTGAAATGTCTTTATTCAGAAGACCCCAATTTTTCTGAGTGCACCTGGCACAGCTCCTAGTCCAATAATCCACAGGACACAGTCCTACAAGCCTACATAGATTGATTCTCCTCAACAAGATGAAGTGCTCCGTTCTTCTTATTTCTGCATGTTAACATCACTGCCCCAGAATGCCGTTCTGCTGAGGACCAACTCAAGGCAGACGTCTCCCCACTTCAGCCTTTTATGGGATCCCACTGAGAGTTCTTTTGCCTCAGGGTTTTTTCTCTTCCATTGAAACCCACTCACAGTGTTGGGTTAACAGATTTCACTTGAACTCTGTTTCTCTTCAAAGCGTTTCTACATTGGGATAAAAGCTGCCCTATGGTTGCTTTACCATGCCTCATTGCTGATCGCGTGGTTCTTCTCCCTTCATATTTACAGTTGTCATTTTCTACTAACAGAAACATTTTGTTCCCAGCCTCCTACAGAGGAGAAACAAATATTCAGGTATCGGTATCCACTCCTCTGCACTCTGTGCATTACTATAACTATCTAGAAAGAAATCTATAGCTAGAAAGAAATCTATAGTTGCACGGGGAGTTCAAACTGTTTTTGAAAATTGCAGACTGCCAAACCTGGGGATGAACCTGTGCTTCACCAGATTCTTGAAATTCCCAATTTGAAAGCTTAAACCAATGAAACATAAGGCTTTATCATGTATCTCAATGCTAATTACTGAATGATTTTTCTTAAAAAGGAAAGAATACAAAGGTTTTAGCATGTAGCTTAGTTCCAAATACATACCAATATCAACATGTTTTTAGAGAAGTTTCTTTTAAAGTAATTTTTTTTTTGGCTCAAACCCAATTTTTTCCAGGTGCTACTTTTAGGAAATACTACATAGACTTAGCATTTAAGGGTTTCATATAATAAAATCACATTTGAGAACATGAAAACTTTTCAAATCATAACATAAATGAAAGTAATATGATAACCAATATTTCTGCTTTCTGCCCATCTTCTCCCAAAGAGTAAGTAATCACCTTTATTGCAGGGAGTCAGACAAGAGATTTCTAGAATAAAACATAAGGATTATAAAAATGTACATTAGACTTAGAAAAGAATCTAAGGGGTAAATAGTTTATTTAATATAATAAGAAACTAGGTCCGCAGAAGGTTTGTCCCAGGACTCCTCGGCTAGAGACGGCACATCCAGGTCTACTTTGGTCTCCTTGCTCCTGGCCTGGTCCTGTTTCATGGCCCTGCACATTCCACCCATTCTACAGCCCCGTCACCAACATCTCTCCCCTTCATCAAGGACTTCTCAGGGCTTTCTAGACAGGCTGCTTCAGAACGAACATCTTTAAAAGTCATTATTTCCACTCCAGTTGTTTTCCTTCTGTGATACTAAGATTCTTTTCAATTCTAATGGAAATATCCCATTCTTGTTCCTTGAAATGCAATTTGATAGCATTCGCATCTAGGAGTCCTTATTTCTGTTCTTTTACCTCCATTTATCCAACTTTATTGAACTACTGAATGAGGTGGACTATGATAGATGCAGAGGATATAAAGTCAAGTAAGACAAAGCTCGTGCCAGAAAGAACTGTGGTCCTTGAGTTATTTCTACTGTCATTACTGAGGCTATCTACCAATTGGCAATTCTCTTGGTTCTTCCTGCTTTTTTCTATTTGACATGAACACTGGGTGGCATTTGTTCACATGAGTACTAATACTGTCTGCCCATCTATCCATCAGTTCATTCTGCTGTCTGTCCATCCATCCATTTATCCCATCAGCTGAAGATACCATTCTGTTGCCTAGGGCACCCATTTGCCTGATTTATTAGTTGGCCTAGCATAGGCATGTTGAATTATATCACCTACTTCTCATAATGAATGGTCTTTTGTCCACGGGGGAAATAGTTTGGAGTTACGTAAGATGAAAACCTGGAATACAGTGGTTTTTTACTCTTGTCCCCTCAGGATGATCATTTTGTTAAGGTGTTTCTTCTGTCATGTTTTAAAACTATAAAATAACATTTAAAAATAGTACCATATAATCAAATCTTCTCAAAATACCAGAAAAGAAGCAGTAAACCTCTAGAAACTTGAGTCTTCATGTTCTTAATGGTTCGTCTCTTAATTAACAGTTTAGAGATCCCATCTGCTGTCAAAATAATTGGGCCATCTTTTCACTTATTTTTTTATATGACCTCAAAAGACTCCCAGGTTTTTTTTTTTCCTTCTTGGAGATGAACTTTACTTCCCCACATTACCTCCTCATAAAGTGTTTCAATACACATTCTAACTCAAGGGAAAACTGAAAGAAAAAAAAAAAAGTGTTTTCTTTGTTAAAATACAAGAGCCTTCTTGACAGGGACGGGCTCTGAAATAAAGAGAGCAGCCTTGTTAAAACTTTGAGCTGTGCCTGAACACATCCTAAAATGTTTAAATTGTCTGTTCCGGTAATAAATTATAAGCTTGGTAGTTTAAAGCCAACTCGCATCGACCAGTAAAATGGAAAATACTGGAGTAGGCCGATACTAGTTTTCGGTGAACAGCTTCTGCATGAATTGCAATGAGAAATGTTCAGTACAAGTGACAGTAAACAAAAATTAGATTTAAAAAATGCCTGGAGGATATGTGATTCACGAGAATTATGGAATTTGTTTCTGCTTCCAGATAAAGATTAATAAATTATAAGCATATCAAATGTAGCTGCTGATACAATAATAAATATTGATACAAAACAAAGCTCAGAATACTTTCTTTTGCAGGCTGAATCTTGTAGTCCAGTCTGGCAGCACTATGTTACTCAGACTTTACCAAGGGAAACCTTTCTTTTTTTCTTTTTTGTTTTTTAGATTAAACAGCAGTAACAGAAAGCACTGTGTGTTTCTAATAAGGCATTGCAGTTCACGAGAGTAATGGACTCTTAGGTAGACAAGATTTTGTATAACACTAAGTCCCCAAAGATCAAATGATCGGTACCCCTAAAAGAAGCAATCATATCATAACAGAAATAAAAGGTGGTGAGCTTAGATGCTTGCATTCTTGGTGTTTCATGTAAACCACAAAATTTAAGAATCTACTTCCACTTTGCTGCACAAAATAGTAATATCTGATCTTTGATTTTCAACTGATTATTTACATTCCTGCTCTTTGCTTTCCTACTCAAAGTACTTCCATTTTGAAACCTTCATGACAAAGCTATTTTTGTGTGTGTGACTGTCTTTGACTTTTACTATACACTAAAATCTGGAAAGTGGTATGTAATAAAAGGATCCCCAGTCTGGAAACTGGAAAGCCTGTACTCTGCTTCAGTATCTACTTTGCGTTAGCTGTGAGACCGTGGGGAATTCATTTACCATCTCTGTACCTCTATATTTTCACTTATGACATGAGAAAATTGGCTTGGATGGCCTGTACAATCCCTCCTAACTGAAAATTATGACTTCGGAAGCTCTAGCTTTATGTCTTCAAGAAAGCTGACAAGTTTGAGTCCATCCTACCTTTGACTTTTTTTAAGCTTAAATTAGCTTTGGTGTGACTTCCCAGATAAAACCAGAAATGAAGTGAAACGTGCTCTAGCTAACTGGACTAGGTCTTCGTCCCATCTTCCTATTGAGCCTGGTACAAAGGAGCAGCTTTGCAAACTCGTTACTCTATCCTCCATCCATCCTGAATTACACCAGGCCATTTTCTTTAACACAGTTTCCCTTTTATCATTCTTCTACATCCAATCTTTCCATACTTCCCGTTGGCTATTGCTTCAAATCTAAGTATTCCCGTCTGACTGAGGGATCCTCACTATCACCATCTCCTACCACTCCCCCTCACATACCTTTTTTCACAAGTTCCCACTGCTGTAAGCAGCTAGTCACTTCTCCCCGAAGCCGCTAATGACTTTTCCAAACACTATGCCTTCACTCCTGTCATTATCCACTTTCTCTCTTCTTCATCCATCTAGTTCACATTCCAACAGAATTTATGGCAAAGATGGAAATGTTCTGTTCTGTCCAATATGGTAACCATCAGGCACAAATGATTACTGGGCACATGATGTGGGACAAGGCAACTGAGAACGTTTTATTTCATTTTAATTAATTAATTAAAGTTCTAATGGCCACATGTGGCTAGTGGCTAACATATTGACCAGCTCTAGATTATACCATCATTTGACATCTAGCTCAAATTCCAGTTCTTGCAGGATAAGTTTCATTAAAATTACCTCCAAAACTTAAAAAAAAAACCGAGAGATGTCTAAGCCCCATCCGCAGATCCTCTAATCTAATTGATCTGAGGTGGGACCTGGCCATGAATATTTTTTGAAGGCTCCCAGACTATTCCACGGACCACCACTGCTCTGTGAAACCCACTCAGGCTTCTCATGTCTCAGTAGTTGCTGGTTGTCTCTGAAACTCTGCACAATAGTCTGAATCATTCAAGTTAGCATTTCTTTTTACCCCTACCTTCAGTTTTCTTTACTGTATTGGAAACATCTTTTTCTTGTTTTGTCCACTGAGGCTACTGTCACTCATGGCAGGTTCTGGATACATTTTTGATTATGGAACAGTTTTCACTTATTACACATACCCTTGAAATGCAAAATATTTATAGCTTTTGATTTTATAAACCTAAATGAGGGTTTCTATCCTGCCTTTAAATCATTACCATGTATTGTAGTGAGTCTATTAATGAGACTTCTGTGCTAGACTGTAAGCTCCATGAGAGCAGGGGCCACTGCCCTACACCACTGGATTCCTGCTACCTAGAACCTAATCTAACACACAGAGGTATTGAATAAATCATTACTGAATGAATCATTTAATGAAATAAGTACTTGAATAAATACATTTAAAGTCACACCAGTGTATTGTCTTCTTCATGGAAAGTGAGCATACAGTCATCTGTACCTTGAGGTGGTGTGTGTGTGTGTGTGTGTGTGTGTGTGTGCGTGTGCACATGTGTACATGGGCAATTGTATGCACATGCATGGGTGTATGTGCATGCATGTGTGTCTATATATATACACACATATATATACATATATACACATATATATACACATATATATACACATATATATACACACACACACATATATGTTGTGTGTATATGTGTTTCATATGCCCAATCACTGTGAGCATCCTTAAGAGGATCCAAAAGTTGCTGAGTATTCCAAAGGATCCTTCAGCACCTCTTAGTTCTGCACAGCTGGTAGCTCTGCTCTCCGTAGCTATCGTCCTGGGAAATATGGTTATTAATACTGAGTGAACAGATGGTGCAGGGTGTGTTACTTAAGACAGTTTTGCCAGGAGGTAAATTTATGCTTTATAAATGTACTTCAAAACTATGCTATTTGATTTAATCACTTAATGCAAAGACAGCTGCATACTATATTTGCCTTAACTGCAGTTCTATGGGTTATCTGCCAATCTGTTAATTATAGTATTTTGAAAGGCTTCAGGAAAAAAAAAAACAGTAATTATACAGATTGGGATGGGGGGAGGAATATTTGTGAAGCCTAAATTCAGACATTCACTCCCAGCGAACACAAACTTACTGAAGATTTAGAAAACCTGCTAAGAAAGTGGGAGTAGATGTGATGGCTTTCCTTTGAAGTGTGTTCTCAGTCTGCATTCGTTACTGTGGGTAACTGCCAGGGAGATGGGAATGGAGTGACGTTCAGCTGGACAGAGCCCCAGCGCAATCACCAACGTCTTTGAGCAACTGCTCAATTCCTTGAAATTAAAAAGAGGAAGAGGAAGATGAGGATTAGGAGAAGGGGAGGAAGAGGGAGAGGGGGAAGAAGAGAGGAAGGAGTGGTAGAAGTGACGGGAGGGAGAGGAAGAGAGGGAGAAGGGGGAGGAGGAGGGGGGAGGGAGATGGAGAGGAGGTTCAACTTTAATTGTAAACATGATTCTGCCCTTGATGTTTCCATACTTTCCCATAATCTGCTTGCTCCCTGAGCCCTCTGTGCTTAAGTTTTCTCTGCTAAACAGTTGCAGCAATGATTAAGCAGATTTAATTAATACTGTATCAGCAAAGAGGAATATTTTAAGCTTAGCCTGACAACTTCCTTTTCTTGCCAAAGACTAGATGCCACATACTTGTAGGAGAAGTCTGGCCCATTTCTCCTATTCTCTGGGAACTCATGTTCAAAGAATTTCATTGCCATCTTAAGAACAAGATTTCTTCTCTATGGGCAACTGTACCAGGATGAAAGGACTGAACGGGACCCAGCCTGTAAACCAAAGAATTGGGGAAAGAGTGTTACAGATTATCTGGTCCAACTCTCTCTTTTCACAGCTGAAGAAACTGGGGACCAAATTCTTAATTGATTCACTTTCCCAAATTAGTTAAAGAATAATGGGGCTTTGACCAGGAACACTCTTCTATCAGTTTAGGCCCTTTTCACACGCATCACACTGTGTATAAGGCTGTAAAGTAACAAGAAGTAAAACAGAAAGAGCAGAGAATTAATTTTCCTGTGCTATTCCAATACATGACTGGCTGGAACTGCCTTTGGGCAAAAGAAGAAGGCAGCAATAATAACAGTCATCTTAACTGACTGCCTAGGGCCTCCACGTTCCACAGCTTCCAGTGTCATCCACACTGAGAATGCTGCCCTGTGGAATCGTGCATCACAGCCTGAATGCCACCTCCTCTGTGCTAGGTACCTTCCGAACTTCATCTCAGTTAAAACTACCAACAACCAACGATGCAAACATCATCTCTTACACTTCACAGACAGGGCTCTCAGAGCTTGAGTACCTTGCTTAAAGTCACACAACTGATTTCTAGTAGAGTCTAATATTCAGACTCAGACTTACTGGATCAAAAGATACGTGTCTTCCCAAGAAAATATGTTTGTTTCTTGGCAACCTCCTTCCAAAATGGACTAAAAATACTTCCTTCAATTCTCTGAGGCTTTTTACTGTCTGTTCTCGCCAGTCTAGCGCCATCTTGTGGTGTGCTACTCCTAGGCTACTCTGCACTGCAATTTATCTGACCATCATCTTGTCTTCACAGCCAGGCTCTGTGCAACGTTCAACAAGCCTCAAGTGATGAACTGATACGTGCTTAGACAGGGTCATCAAAGCAGCCATCGATAACTCATCTCCTTTTTTGCAGGCAGTGTACATTTCCATACAGTCTTGGTTAAGCTGATACACAGGTGCCCACCTGACCTAGTGCAGCAGAATTACTTTAACTTCTTGTGTTAGGCAGAAGGAGAGGATAATGCCAAGGTTGGCAGATGAAGCGGTATTAGAGGGGGCAGGCCTGGCTTTTGATACGTCTCAAATCATATTTAACTGGATATCGTACCTAAATCTATGATGGAGCTAGAAGGTACTTATATCTTCAGTCGTCTCTAGTATTTCCATTTCCTTGAGGCTATCTAGATCAAAATTATCAACATGGCCATCTCTCTGGGCCCTCATATCTCTGCTTTAAACTCTTTTTATATATTAAAAAAAGTGTTTTATTACATTTTTTTAAATGTATGCCTATAATCACAATTTTCATGTTTTAGGGCAACATCATTATCAATATCCTCTGACCTCTGTTTTCTCTGTTTCTTTGACTTTTTTTAGTATCTCAAAGTAAAAAAAAAAAAATTAGATGTCTTTGAATGAAGCAAGTTTATCCTCTACCAATTAATTAAAGGAAGTTCATACATAAGAGACCAGCATTCCAAAACAGGAGAAATTCTTTCTGGTTTATACCGAAGTGCTTTATGTAACAGGGTTGAGAGAGAGAGAGAGAGAGAGAGAGAGAGAGAGAGAGAGAGAGAGAGTGTGTGTGTGTATGTGTGTGTGTTTGCACGCGCGTAAGTGTGCTTCTTTATAGTATAAAATTGCTTTCAGGAAAGTTGTGCAACTAGCCCAATTACCCATTTCCATTCTTCCAAAGAAGGCATTGTTCCTAGGAAGTATGTTGACTCTGGGGAATTCCAGCTGTTTATAGAGATTCACAGCCCCACATACAAAATCTAAGTGCCTCCTGGCATGCTTGTTTAACCAGCACAACATTACGCAATCCTTTTCTTGGATACTGTGATTTAGAGTTTAAAAAAAATCTCCTACTGTTATCAAAAATAAAATCTGTGTCTGTGTCTCCCATTATCCTGTTGCTTTGGACTGATTTCTGAAACAAGGGAGCAAAATCAACTTTATTCAATCATCTAACAAATGGAAGCCCTCTCTCTATAGATCATTTGTGGTTTTATTTATATTTCATTTTATTTTTTAAAATCTAGTTAAGTGTTATTTTTAAAATGGAGAAAAAACACCACACCCACTCAAATATAGTCATTTGATCTTTGTCACAAAAAAAGGCAAATAAATAGAAAAAGGATAGTCTTTTCAACAAATGGTGCTGGAACAATTAGACATTCATATGCCAAAAAAAATGAATCTAGTCACACACTTTATACTCTTCAAGAAAAATAACTCAAAATGGATTATAATCCTAAATGTAAGACGCAAAATTATAAACCTTCTAGAAGATAACATGGGAGAACCTCTAGGTGCCCTTGGGTCTGGCAATGAGTTTTTAGATGCAACATCAAAAATATGGAAAAATATAAGAAAAATTGATGTTAGACTTCATTAAAATTAAAAATTTTGCTCTGTGAAAGAGAATAAAAGACAAGCCAAGGACTGGGAGAAAATATTTGCAAAACACATATCTGACAAGTGACTTGTATCCAAAATAGAGAAAGGACCCTTAAAACTCAATAATAAGAAAACAAGCAACACAATTTAAAAATGGGCAAAACATCTGAGCAGACATCTCACCAAAGATATACAGGTGGAAAAGCATATGAAAATACTCTCAACATCACTCGTCATAAGGAAAATTGAAAACTGAAACAATGACATACCACTACACACTTAGAATGGCTAAAATACAAAATGCTGACAACACCAAATGCTGATGAGGATACAGAACAAGAGGAATTCCCATTCACTGCTGGTGGGACTGCAGAAGAGTACAGCCATTTTGGAAGAAAGTTTGGCAGTTTCTTACAAAAGTAAACATACTTTTAACACATGACCCACCATTTGCACTCCTAGGTATTTACCTTATTGAGTTGAAAACTTAGGTCCACACAAAAACCTGCACAGGAGCGTTAGGCAGATTTATTCATAATATCAGAAACTGCAAGAAACCAAGATGCCCCTCAATAGGTGGATGGATAAACGAACTGTGGTACATGGAATGGAATATGTTTGGCAATAAAAAAATTGAGCGATCAAGCCACCAAAACCATGAAGGTATCTTAATGGCCTATTGCTAACTGAAAGAAGCCAATCTAAAAAGGCCACATTCTATATGATTCCAACTATGTGACATTCTGAAAAAGGCAGAACCCTAGAAATAGTAAAACAATCAGTAGTTGCCAGAGGGAAGGGGAAGAGATGAACAGGTAAAAGTCAGGGGATTTTTAGGATGATGAAACTATTCTTTATTATGCTGCAATGGTAGATAAATGACACTATATATTTTTCAAGAGCCAAAGAACTGTCCAATATAAATCATGAACCTTAATCTAAACTATGGATCTCAGTTAAGAATAATGTGTCCATATTTGTTCTTTAATTATAGCAAATGTATCACATCAATGCAAGATATTAATAATAGGGAAAACTGTGTGTGGGTCAGGGGAGGCATATATGGCAACTGTATACTATCTATTCAAGTTAAAATATTTTTTAAACATCACTTTTATTTTGAAAGGCCAAAGCTTTGGGTGATGATGCTTTCATTCATGAAATTCTTTGGAAAATCTTTGTTCAGACTACCTTAAGAGGCTGTGCTGCATTTTTGTTTGAACACCTTCAATGCTAGCAAGCATTATTCTTCCTTTGAGTATCTGAAATAATCAGAAGTCATTAAAATATAAGATAAGTGAAAACTTTTGTTTATAAATTTAGGAAACCCATAAGTAAATATGTTTATGGAATAAATCTGTCGAAGATGGATTCTAAAAAGGTTATGTGCAGTGACAATTTTATTAGTATATTGCACCGTTTCCCAAGAGAACAACTGTGGAAGATTACCTTCATGTAGACCTTCAAATACTGATTTTAATAAAATCTGTCAAAAACATTAACCCATTACCTCATGCACACCCATCATAAGAAGGAAAGGATAGAAAAGAGAGATGAGGGGCTGGGAATTAGAAACTTGACAGAAGAGACAAAGAGGCAAGAAAAGAAATGAATGGGATCTTAGGGTAAGTAGGGAAAAGGGGAGTAATACCTGTTTATTTATAAGTCATTTTATTCCTGGTGAAATAAACAGTGTTATAAACAGGTTATAGTTAAATTTATAGTATGCATACCAACATTATTTTCTTATAGAATACAAATGATACTTTATGCTAATTATAGGAAAATAAATTACACATATAAAACAATTTTGGGGTGATCGTAACTACTGTTCAGTATGGCCCGAGGGCCAAGCTTACATACCCTTTGTTCACAAACTTCTCAGTCGCACGGTTTCTGCTTCTGTACAGCCACACCTCTGTAGTTTCAGTTGCCCTAGAGAGCCCCTTAAGTCTTCATACAGAAAGGCTGCAGATAAGTGATTTAGAAGTGGATTAATCGAACAAAGGGTGTTATCCAGTGCAAGCCGGTGGATGTCTGAAGCACAAGCTAGGAGAGAGAGTTAGGATGCAGCTTCTGTCTGACAAACTTAGTCTCTCTTTGCCCAGGAATAGTAGACAGGATGCCACTGAGAAGAACAACACTTTTTGAAGAAGGAGAATGGCATTTAGCAATAGGGGCTTTGGGGTATCATGCTTTGTGTTGTTTAGGGCCCTGAGACAGTCCTAACATAACTGACACCATTGGACCCTTGTAGATATAATGTATATTAAAAATTTTGAGTTCTCTACAGACAACAGAGACGAAGTTATACTAATAGTACTTATACTCATTTGACACTACTTGCCTTTTTTTCTGTCTTATTTCCCTAACCAAAGAGTATTACATCTTACGGGAAAAACCCAAATTAACTTTTTGGCCAACCCAATAAATTTCTCAAAACCAGGACATATTATGTCTTCTTTTTTTGGCTCATAGTACCACACTGCCTTGAATATAGTATATGCTGAAGAAATGTTTAATTTTTTATATTTAAAAATTTTTCACTTAGATTTCATTTAAATATGATTAAATATTCAAAAGTGTGGTATAGAATGAAAAATTATTGTTTCTCCTTTTGCTTCTTGAATGTATTATTTGTATCTTAAATTCATTTCAAAACCATATCTTCTTTTTATTTTCGTCAAGATTATTACAAATCCTCTCAAATTAAGGTCATATGTTACTCATTGTATATAAACTTTACATACTTGCTCAGGCATGTGTGAAGATTGCTATTAATAATAATTTTTAGAACTTCTGTGTACTCTGAATGATTAAACACCACTGTTTAAAGAAAAACAACAAAATCAAACATTCAATTCTGTGTAAAAATGATCTATGTCAAACTTTTAGAAATGAAAACCACAATGTTGAGATGTCCAACATGTTTGGCATGTTTTGCCAAACACGCAAAAAAGCAAAACAACACAGCCTCATTAAGAGGACATAGCAAGCTTAAATGTTCTTTCATCTAATAATATGACTTCAAAACACATGAAGCAAAAACTGATAAAACTACAAAGAAAAAGAGACAAATCCACGATTTCAGTAAGAGACTGCAATACCCTTCTCTCAAAATTAATAGAACATGTAAACAGAGCATCATCACTAAGGATACAGAGGATCTTAACAACATTATCAACCAACTTGACCTAATCGGCATTTATAGACCACTTCGTCCTTTGAGAATGGAATGCATATTAATTTGTAGTTAACAGCCCAGCCATTCCACAAAGAAAACTCCAGGCCCAGATCACTTCACTGATAAATTCTACCAAATATGTAAGGAAGAAATATTGCCATTAAACATAAACTCAGAAAAACTGAAAAGGAGAGAATATTCCCCATGTTATGAGGACCACATTACTCTGATAGCAAAACTCTGACATCAAGACATAAAGACATTACAAGAAAAGAAAACTAGACACTGATATCCCTTATGAACACAGATGTAAAAATTCTAAACAAAATTTTAGCAAGTTGAATCAAATAATATATAAAAAGTATAATACATTATAACCAAGTCTGTTTTATTCCAGGAATTCAAGGCTGGTTGAACATTTGGAAATACATAAATAAAAATAAATGTATTTCAACATATTAATAAACTTAACAAAAAAGATCAATTTAATAGACACAGAAAAAGTCACTGAACAAAATCAAACATACCGATACATAATCCCAGCAAACTAGAGAAAAAAGGAATTTACTCAACTGGATAAAGGGCATAAACGAAAATCTCACAGTTAATATCATACAACATAGTGAAGAACTAAACACTTGGAATAAGACAAAGATGTAAGTTCTCATCACTTCTAGTCAATATTGTACTGAAGGTTCTAGCTAATGCAATAAAACAATGAAAAAGAAACTGAAGTTATCCAGATTGGAAAGGAAAAATAAAACTCTTTTATTCACAGACGACGTGATTTTCTAGAGAGAAAAGTTAATGGAATCTGCAAAGAAGCTACCTCCATGAGTAAGTGATTTAGTAAATTTGCTGAACATAGGATCAATAAACAAAACCAACTGTATTTCTATATACCAGCAACAAAAAACCAGAAATTGAAATTTAAAAAATAATACGAATTACCATAGTATCAAAAATTTAGGAGAGAGAAATCTCATAAAAGATGCAAAAGACTTGTACTCTGAAACCTACAAAAGATTGCTCAGAGAAACCAGAAAGATCTAAATAAAGAAGAAATATATTTTCTTCACAGGTCAAAAGACTCAATGTGGTTAAGGGATAACTTCACCCCAAATTGATTTATATATTCAACATTATACCATTCAAAATCTTGAAAGGCTTATTTTTCAGAAATTAAAAATTTGACTCTAAAACTGATATGGAAATGCAAAGTGCCCAGAGTAGCCAAAAGCATTTAAAGCTAGAATAAAGACAGTGCAATATAAATGTAAAGACAGCAAGATAAATCAACAGAACAGAAATAAACCCACATGTATTGGGACAATGATTTTCCAAAACATGCAAAGATAATTCAGTGGAGAAAGGATAGTCTTTTTAACAAATGTGCTGAATCAACTGAATATATGCAAAAAAAAAAATCTCAGATTCATACCTCACACAATATATAAAAATTTACTTAAAATAAATCACTGACCTTAATATAAACTTAAATCTATTAAACATTTAGAAAATTAGAAGAAAATCTTTGTGACTCTGTTAGGCAAAGATTTTTTAGATACACACCAAATGCATGATCCATAAAAGAACAAATTAATAATTAGACTGCATCAAAATTAAAACTTCTGCTCTTTGAAAGACACTGGGAAGAGAATGAAGAGAAAAATCACAAACTTGAAGGGAAAAATATATATAATATAAAATAAAGGATCTGCATTATATACACACACACACACACACACACATATATACACAAAACTCTCAAAACTCAACAATTAGAAAAACAAACAAGCCAATTTTTAAAATTTGCATGAGAGATTTGGACAGACACACCTAAGAAGACATGTAATACAAACAGCAAATAAACACATGAAAAGTTGTTCAACATGATTATTCATTAGGTAAATGTAAATTAAAACCACAGTATACCACCAGATGCCATCTGAATGACTCCAATTAAAAAGACTGATCATACCAAGTGCTGGTGAGAATATCAAGAAACTGCAACTCTCGTACTTTGATGGAGGGAATACAAAGTGGTACAGTTTAGAAGTTTCTTATGAAGTTCATGTGTGTGTATATATTTCCCTTATGACCCAGCAATTCTAATTATAGCTTTTACCCAATAGAAATAAAAGTGTTACATGGACACAAAATCTTTTTCAGGAATCTTCTGAGTACCTTTATAACAGTTGAAAACTTGAAACAAATGTCTATTGTAGTGGTATAAATAAGCAAACTGGACATCCCAACAATGCAATACTACCCAGAAATGAACTACTAAAACATACAACACAGATCTCACAAACAGCCTGAGCAAAAGAAGCCAATACAAAGAGAATATAGACAATGTGATTTTATTCATATGCAATTCTAATGAAGAACAACTATTTGGTAGTGACAGAAAGCAGGTCAGTGGTTACCTGTGACCAGATGTGGTAACTGGAGGAAGCGGAATCTGACTGAAAAGGGACACAGCTGAACTTCTGGGGATATTGGAAATGACTGGCACATAGATTTATCAAAGCATATTAAGATCTACAGTTAAATCTGGTACATTTCATTGAATATAAATTATGCCTTACTAGAGGTGATTTCGGCTACAGTGTGTCTCAACTCCATGAAACATCCTGACCAGAATACCCATTCAGTAGTGAGATCTACCTCATTTTCTATACTTAATGTATTGATAGTTTAATTCGTCCTTTATTTCAAGAAAAAGAACTAATGGGCATCAAAGGAAGAGTTAAAAAAAAAAAACCTTCTAGAGATGTACCAGCTTGTTTTCATAACAATCATTTATATAACTGAGATTAAAATGTAACTGGTCTTTTCCGCTGAAGCGGATAGAGATCTGGGTTGCTGAAACTTGTTTTGCTGCTCTATAAAATAGCTGCAGTATCACTGGCACTTATTAGGCATGAATCGTGGTGCAAACTTCCTGTTTAAAGTCTTTAGCAGAACAGCTGCATTCCAAGCTATAATGATGTAGTTGAGGGCAGGGTAGAGTCTGTAGGTGCAAGAAGGCTATGGGGGTTCATGCAATTGTCCCCATTAATTGCAATGACTTAACTTGGCTTGTGGTTTCAAACCCTGATTTAGTCCAGTTTATACCATTTTCCCTCCTTGGGATGGAACTACAAGCTACAGTTTTGGTAAAAGTAAGAGTGGATACGAAGTCAAAAGATATGGATTTAAAAAAAAAGATGTGGATTTGATTCTCACTCTGTCCCCTTTAATATGTGTAACCTTAGACTGATAAAGGTCAGACAGATCAATTAATTTCCTTATCTGCAAAATGGGGAAGATCACTGTTCTCATCACATGAGTGTTTTAAGTATTCAATTTTATAATGTAATGAGGGAATCAGTCATCATAAGCCCTGAGTAAATAATGGTTGGATAGGAAATCAGAGTCTGATATAAAAAGCTAACAAGTTGGAGGCCACTCAGAAATAATGCTATGGATACCAGAGGATGACTGAACTACTATCCTAGAATAGGATTAACTGACTGTTACTCTCCAAGGCAGGCTGGCTCTCAAGTCCAACAGAGGAAATCTTGGCAAAGTAGTCTAGGTTCGAATGTTAGCTGAACTGGATTAAACAGTGGGTTAACTAAGGTCATCCTCTTTCCAGCTGAACCTGATCAAGCATCTCATTTGACTGTAATCTAATCCATAGAGAAGAAGAAAAGGACCTCTACTCACCTCAAAAAAACCTTCCTCATTAAAGTTGACAAATAAAAACATCTTGTTCAAATTGTACAATTTCATGAGATAAACAGGAGTTCTGACTGGTTTCCATTTCCGGAAAAGTCACTTCATACCTGAAATACCAATGTGCTGCTTTAGGGTCTGAGGATTTCTCTTCTGCTCTATGGATATCAAAGTAACATATTTGAGGTTAACTGGATTTTTTTAAGAAAGAAGGGTCAGAATCTACGGTGGCTGCCTCCCGAGGAATCTCTTTTTAAAATATTATGACTGGATTGTTTTGATATGTGTGTACTGTCTCCTTAAGATCATGTCCTTATAGTTCCCTAAGAAGGGCCAATGTTAACTGAACCACTGCATGAGTAATAGCAGACTTACACACCAAGGAGAAACTTAAAATGAGCCAGGACAAGTTTTGTCTACAAAGCTCTTATTGCAAAGCCTTTCCAGGAAGTTGCTTGTCAAGCCCTAGGCCACATCCAGAATTTAATCCTTTGCAAATTTCCAAAGTGAATTTGTGCAGGAGGGGCACAGTACCAAAACTATGTATGGGAGTTACCAACAAAAAAAAAAAAAAAAAAAAAAAAAAAAAATCCTGGGAACAACATGCAGGGAATTTGAAGAAAATTCATCACTTAGGCCAGTAATTGACAACACTTGTCTTGGAAACACTGCAGTTTGCTTGCAATAATCTCAAAGTTTGTTTAAAAGTGCCCTGCCAAAATAATTCAGTTCACCTTACCTGGAAAAAAAATACGTGTCATGGAACACTTCTGTGAGGAGAGTGGGAAACTAACAAAAATCAACAAATACAAGTGCCAAAATTAACTTACCTTAGAGTTAGCAATATTGAACATTTATTACTCTAGAAACTTTTAACTCCCATAAGGAAGGGCTAAGAGTTCCCAGCATCATGTGTGGAATTTAGATACAACCAACAGATGCTAATTTTCATTGAACAAACTGAGTATCTGCTCTATGCCCAGCACTGTTTGGGAGAATAAATAGTTATTCAAAAGTATAGGTCACACACACACACAAAAGGTATAGGTGAAGGTCTAACCAAATATAATCAAGTTTTCTCAAGAAAGCTCATATTTCTTTAAAATATTCCTCTATAGGATTCCATTCTTCAACAAGGAAAATTACCAGTTCTGTAAGTATGTTTATAGAAAAATTTAATTCTAAGTATTTCAATGCCAAAGATCCCAGCTAAGTTTACCTGCACAGGATATTTTATGCACAAAGTGTTAAAGACTGCAGTGATGATCACTTATAGAGCTGGAAGCAGAAACTAGAAAAATGATTTTACTTTTATCAGTGATGTATTACAACATAATCTTTCTTTACTGGATAAAACACAAAATAAACACTCACACAATCGGTTTCAACTTTAGTCAAAGAAGAATTTCAACCAAATCTTTCACTTTACCAGAAGTAAAAGCTTTTGTTAGAAGAGAGAAAGATAAAGGAAACTGAAAAAATAAATTTTGAAAAGGCCACTTTTCTCTCCCAAATCCTAGCAATTATATGCCATGATAACATCAATGAAAATCTAGGCTTCTAAGTTTCGAGTATTTCATGTGCCTATTATTTTATGTTCTTCATACAGAGTTTCTTCTTAAGAACACAAAGGGCTTGGCTTTATCACTTTTATATTTTCTCACTTTAAGTTAGATTTTCAGGAATGGAAGATTTCTTAAGAATTGACTTAAGAATTAATTGACTTAGTAATTGGTATTAATTTTTTCAATAGCTACAGAAAATCCTGTGGATATACTCCTTCCTTTTTTGTCCCAAGCACTTACTTCAAAAAAGAGCTGATTTTAATATAAACAAAAGAATATAATCACACCCTTATACTTGGAAAAAGATGTTATCTCACATTCTACTTGTACTGCCTTTTATCTTGGGTATGTTTCTAGAAAATGTAATGCTCCAGTATTTTAGAAATAAGAAACAGCCACTTTTCTGAAGAATGCATTTATCTACTCAGGAAGAGAAGGATGGGCTGAAGACAGAGTAGAGTAGGGGCGGGGGAGGGTAATGTAGAACAAAGCCAAAGTAGCATGGACTCTCCTGCCCTCTAGTGGTTGGACTCTAGAAAAAAATTAAACTGTTCCATGGATTTCCTTTTTCCTCTAAGTGGGTTTATTTTCTCTTTGAAAATTTAAACTAAATGTAAAGGTCTTTAACCAATTGACAATATTTCTTGGAGTATCAGGAACAGCCTCATTTTACTTAATCAGTCATAGTTATCATCTGGTCCTTTATTTTTTCAGTCACTGAAGAAGCATACCCAACAGAGTCAGCACTATAAAGGCACTGGTGGAAAGTCGACCACCGTATCCCCCAAATTCAATAGCCTAGTTTCATAACCATACACACATATTACCCAATTGACTCCATTTCTCATAAACATCTAACTTTTTTTTTGTTTGTTAGCACTCTGAAGCTCAAGAAGTAAGATAAGTCTGGCCCAGTGGTGTCACTGTTGCACTGTATATACATATGTGAACCAGCAATGGCTGTTGAAACTGAAATAGCTGAAGCTCGTGGGGTGAACCTCATATTTTAATGTGGGTGTAAGGTTAGTTCATCTACATTTATTTATTGTATCTCTAAAAGTCGTAGGCTAATTCTTAATGTATTTACCCTTAAATTTTCCCTTTAAATGGGACTTGTATTTTCAAAAACTTACATTAAAACATCTTAACAGTGTTCACTGCTAATCTAAATCTATCAATTTGTAATGCATTTCCACTTATTGAATGAGCTTTATAATCACATATGATTACAATTCACTATACATGCAGAAATGCTTTTTAAACTTCTCAAAATATTAATTTATCACAAAATGGCTTTGTCTTATAACCTAACATTGCAATCACTATCATACAAACATTTAAACAAGCTTATGTGGGGAACTTGTCTCAATAGTAACCACAATAATAACCAAAATATAATTTTGTTTAGTTTTGTTTTTATGTAACTGTCCTGAGACTTAGTAGCTGGAATGATAATAAACTGATGGGGATTTGCCTTATATTTCCATGGGGAAGGCAGATGAAAATAAATTAACTCCAACTCACAGATACAATTTGAGAAACAGTGAACTTTAACACCTGCTGAAAAAGTTGCTTATCTGCAGCTTCCTCCTCTGTCAAACACAGAGTTGAATCTGAATGACGTTTCAGGTAGAGTCCTGCTAGAGATTTGTATATATTGATGACTATGAAATCTCATGGTTTAATGTCTGAACTTTTGAGAGTACAGCTCAATAAGTTAATGATAATAATCAGCTATTATTCATTCATCTCCTTTGCCCCAACTTCAAACATACAAGATTAATGCTTGTCTAATTTCCCTCAATCAAGTTAATATGGGAAGATACTATTATTATAAATTATTTAAGTATTGAATTTTTTAAAAAAAGAATTCAAATCACTTTTAAATACTTGTGTTCAATGAAGAGTCACTCACTGTCAGGAAACCTGAGTTTTAGTCCCACTTTTACCATAGATTGTTGGTAATTTTGAAGATGGCTCCTCTATAATATTAGTGAATTAGATTAGATTCTTTCATAATTTAAATTTTTTAATCTTATGTAAAGTCAAGAATTTTTCAGACCTCTTATTAAGTATTGGCTTTGGAATGATCTCATGCCAGGCCCATAATATGTGATCAAGGTTTTGGTCAAATTTAACAAGCTGGAGAGATGGTAGATAATTGGAATACTAAAATATACCCATGCACAAGAACTTACCAAGGAAGAACAGGCAACTTGGAAACATATTTGAATATTAAAGGACTGGCTTGTACTCTACAACCTAATCTTCCCATATGAGCTAAATTAATTTGTTGCAACTTCGTGGGTATGCCAAAAGCTGACCCAGTACTTCCCTCTCCAGCTCCATGCTCTCTGCATGTTGGACAATGCACAGAGGGTTTCCTTTTTACCACTCACAACTCATTTAATTTCTCAAAAATAATAAACACAGCCTCTCTACCTTCCTTGCTTTCAACTCCTTTCTGGTTCCTTTAGGAAAAAAAAATATTTCTCTCTTAAAAAGGAAATGTATTATGGCCTGCTATGTGATATATGTCATATTTTATGGGGGTAAAAAGCTGAGTGAGACCCAATGTAGCCAGAAGCTCAAAATCTATTGCGGAAGAGATTGTAAAGCCAAATGACTTTAACAGATCAAAGACTAGTGTGGTAGAGATGTGCTTCCTTAAAATGTATTACTTGGAACTTGAGTCTGACCAGATATTTTTGGTCAATTTGGTTTGGAAAATGGTATCCCACACTCAGTGAAGATTTACAATATACTGCTATATTTGACATTCTGAGAAGTCTGATATAAAACAAATTGCTTTAACTGAGTATAATCAATGTTCCAATAACTTATTTTCGGACCATAGAAGATTTTTTTTTAAGTAAGTAATATGTAACACTCGAAAAATGCTACGCCAGAGATGAAATTTCATGAGTATAAGAAGAAGAAAGACGAGTTCTGATTAATAATAATCAGTGTTCTAAGTACTTGTCATGAGAAGAACACACCAGCTCATTAAAGAGAAAACTTTATGAAGAATACATGATTTGAGCTGGGTCTTGAAGGATGAATAAACCAGGGACGGGTTAAGGAAAACATAATTTCAGAAAAAGGTAAGTGGGGCTTCCCTGGTGGTGCAGTGGTTAAGAATCCGCCTACCAATGCAGGGGACACGGGCTCAAGCCCTGGTCCGGGAAGATCCCACATGCCATGGAACAACTAAGGCCGTGCGCCACAACTACTGAGCCTGTGCTCTAGAGCCTGCGTGCCACCACTACTGAAGCCCATGCACCTAGAGCCCGTGCTCCGCACCAAGAGAAGCCACCGCAGTGAGAAGCCTGCTCACCGCAATGAAGCGTAGCCCCCGCTTGCCGCAACTAGAGAAAGCCCGCGCACAGCATCAAAGACCCAACACAGCCAAAAAACAACTACTGAGCCTGCGCTCTAGAGCCCGCGAGCCACAACTACTGAGCCTGCGCGGCTGGAGCCTGCGCTTCTGAACAAGAGATGCCACTGCAATGAGAAGCCCGCGCACTGCAAGAAAGAGTAGCCCCTGCTCACCGCAACTAGAGAAAGCCCGCGCACAGCATCAAAGACCCAACACAGCCAAAAATAAATTAATTAAATAAATAAATTTTAAAAGGAAGAAAAAGGTAAGTGTAAATAGAATCATGGAGGCCAGTATGTACCAACCAGGTTTGGAAAATTATAAACAGAACGATAGGACTAGAGCTTCTTCGGAACAGAACTGGTGAATTAGATAGGAAAATTTGGGGCCCAGTGCTAGATGACTCAAATACTAAGCAACGTATGGGCTTATTTTTCTACACAGTGGGAAGCCTAAGACATGTTTGGGCAGAGTGGCACGACTGAACAACTAGTCCAAAAGAGTAATGCTAGTGACACAAATGGATCAAAAAAAATAAGAGCCTTACATTTGAAAGTAAAATCAGAACTCACAAAGAACCAGTTCTTTTCACTTTTAGAGTTCTTGAACACACCTAATGGTTTTCTTCGAAATCTCCACAAAAGTATTTGACTCATCCTCCTCCTCTAGTGAAGTCCAGTTTTCCTAGAATGCCAGTACTCAGCACATCCCAAACACTAGTTTTTCTATGTCAATTATTTAAAATTTTAACAGAATACAACATCAGTAGACAATCTAGACCAAGGACAAAGACAAGAACAATAAAAGGTCTCAGTAAAAGAGTCAGGAAACATGAAGTGGGGCTTTGAGTCAAGGTCAAGCTGGGAGCCAAAATAACCATTCTGACCTGCTGACTGCAGAATGAGAATAAACTCTTTCCCTCCCTGTCTCTGCTCAGCACACACCCTGAAAAACAGGGCTAGACCCCTGGCAGTGATCACACAGCACTGACTTGGGGAGGAGAGCACTGGTCAACTCTCTTTGCAGTTCAAGTAAGGGAAGTTTCTCCCCTTAATAAACCAGTCTGTGTCCAGGCTAACCACAGGCTACAGAAGTGGTTAAACATGTTCCAAGTTCTATTCTCAACCACTATCCTCTTCATCTCCAACTATTCCCCTCCCACAAAATTTGTGAAACACTAGCCATTCAGGAGTTAGAGATATCCTCTGTATGGGGACTTAAATGTTTGCATGTGGGAAACAGAAGTGCCATGGTCCTTGCTGCCCTCACTACTAAAGACCTTCTTAACTGATAATGAAATGCACTCCCCTTAACCAGGGTGTGAGATTTTTCCTCCTTGTCACCAAACCTACCCAAGTCATCCAACACATCCAACACATCCTCCTTCAGTTGGATGACTTGGAGTGTCTACTTTGGTCAGATGGTGGGTTGTCCACAGGCGAGGTGTGGGGAAGGGGACAGAGTCAAGGCACTGCTGGTGGATTCAAGCAACTGTCAACTGGGGATCATCACTCAAGGTTAACAGGGCACTAAGTCCCCTTCCCCTCAGCTTCCAGGTCCTTACACTGGATGATTCTTTCTCCCCTTCCCACTTTAAGCCCTTTCATTCCTTTTACTCCTTATTCCTTCTCCCTCACCAGCCATATTTGATATAGTTTTGGAGAATGAAAACACTGTGCATTAAGAACCTAAACTTTTTCCTCCAATATTTTGGCCAGCAGCTACTTTGAGAGTATGCCTATATTATACTGTGGCTGGGGAGGGAAGAAAGGCTTTTTTTAGGAGAGAGAAAGAGAGAAAGATAGGTGGGGAGCAGAGGGGGTGGAGTAAGAGCTATGCAATGCATAGAAAACGCATATTTTCACAGTTCCAGATACAGTCCTGTTACATGTTTGTGCATCACCCTATATCACATATGCCCACCTCGCCTTCCCTACACATTCTCCCAAGCAGACAGATTTCTTTTTTTTCTTTTTTTGCTTGCTATCATTTATGTATGTGTTGAAACCAGGTAATAAGATGATTTTGCCAAAAAAAGTGGTCAGAGTTAAAGATTAAATCTATTTCCTATGGGCTACTCTGTGCTTCCCTCCATGACAGTCAAGGCGTATATGGAGTTTCTGGGTTAGCCAGCAGTCCTGTTGGTCAACCTGCTGTGCCTGTCAGGCACAAGTGGCCATTCCAGCCTGAAGACGGAAGAAAGAAACAGGGCAACACAGAGTGTGAGGAAAGGACTGGGAAATGAGCAGGGGAGGGGATGTAATTTTTAATCCCTTCTTTGAGAGTAAAAGATTAGGGTAAGATAAAGATCAATCAAAAGATTTTTAAGAAGGTTTAATGAGCATCAAAACTAAGGTTTCATAAATGAAATAAATACTTAGACTCCTTTCAGTTATATATTTTGGTTGCCAGTCTGTGCTTCTTTGAATATAGCCCATTTATGTTTGGGTTACATATAAATTATAGTTCACCCACTGATCACGTTGTTAATGAAAATCAGCTTTAGATTTCAAGTCTACCATGTAATATGTACTGGGAATTTGGAGAGGGCCCACGAGAAAGCAAAAGAGATTGAGAAGTTGACAAATACGCTACAGATAGAAAAGGCTGAGTCACCTGGGATGGCACATTTCACTATGGAAGACTAGGGTTTCCGTGAAGACAATGAGGCTTTATGAAACCGTCCAATCACTTAACTCCTACAAACTTCGTTTTCTTCATTTGTCAAGAAGGTGTTGCAAGCACTTCTTCCAGATGAAATGTTACAACAATTCTGAGAATGAGCTGTGGTCCTTCAGCCTTTGCAGTAAACAACGGGTTGGAAATGGGGTCTTCCCCTGACGGTTACAGTCAGATTGCCCTTTCGCTCTCAGTTTACCTTAGCAATGAGTTCTTACTAAGCAGAGTCCTTAAGATTATGACACTTCTTGAGGAAATGCTTGCCATCACTGCCCCTTCCCACTTTTCAAATCCAAGGCAAAGACCACACACCCTTTCATTTCCAGGAATTTAGCTCTTATCTATTTCTCTAAGAGAGGCAACAAATCATCTTTCTACAGTGGTAAACAACAGTGAAAAGAATCACAAGGATAGAAACAATGATGGTGTTGCAAGGGAACTGCTCTAATGGGACACAAACGCTTTCACTAAAGGGAGGGGGTTGTTTTGTGAAGGGTGAAGGGAAGGTTACGGAAGATCCTACAGAGGATGTCCCTACAGTCACTGAGCCTCTAATCAATCATCTGTTTCTAGGAAACATTCACTTTCTAAAGAATTCATGCTGAATACAGGTGAAAAAATATTTCCTGGACCAAGAAGTTCTCTGGTTATCAACTCTTACTTATCAAAAATAAAATCCAAAGTTCTGTATGTTCAGTTTTCTGTTAATACTTCAAGCCAAATCTACACTAGAGAAACTGAAATATCTAGATTATAGCTTTACTTCACTTCTCCATCATGCCACCTGTAATGATGCTTCTCAGAGGACTTCAGACTAAAGGGCAGAGGAAATATTCTTTTCTTTGCATGATATCAAGTGGTACCATTGGAATGGACTATTCTCATTATCATTAGTATTACCTAAGGTGGAAGTCAAGGAGATAAACAAGGCCTTAGTACTAATATTTATGAAGATTTATTGTTTGTCCAGTAGATGCTGCACTCAACTTGCTGCACTTCAACGTTGTGGAAAGTGGGTTTGATTAAATAAGATACACATATTTTCTTTTTTATAATAAAGACTATCTTGGGGAGTAACTTCAACTGAGTAAGAAGTAACCTTTCTTCAATTACATTCCAGAAAGGTTAAAACCGTTCTGCCAGCATCTACCTAGTTACCAAGCGTTCCCATGGAAACCATCCACTGGCCCTAAGTTTTGGGGATGTCCGCAGAAACAAACAGCAGCTGCATTCACCCTTCAACCCCTTGAGACCTTGTACACTTTTCCTACTTCCTCAGAAAGTGAAAAATATCCATGACTTACCACCATTCTCTTAGTCTCCTCAAAGTTAAACAAAAAGTTTGAAAAGAAGGAAAAGAGACAAAAGTTGCAGAAAATGCAAACTAGCATTGGCCCCACTGGCAATATTTTTGGTTTCTTCTTCCTTGATCTGTCCAAGTCTGTCCCAAAATGATTCTATCATTCATTTATTCAGTTACTGAACACTTACGAAGGTCTCAGTATTTACATGCAATATGTGAGATTTTGTAAATTCCGCTTTTTGTCTCTGGAGTATAATTATAATTTACCCTGCCCTTTTGTTTTCCATTGACTCTGAAGAAGTCCATATTTAACTTTCATATCCAATAGTAGAAATCTTATCAGAATAGGCTTGGGGCTAATGATCTTCTCCCTTTCTCTAAACTAACTTTTTTCCTTCTTCCTCCCTTCCTTCTTTTCCTCCCTCACCCCTCTCCACACTGTTGACCAAAACTCCTGAGCTAACATTATTTTCAGTAGAATAACAGAGCCCATAAGGTACACAAAATAAAGCAACATGGTACAACTATCTGCTATAAAATAGGTATGTCCAAGACACAGTAATGATAAAAAGGGTGGAAAGATCATGCTTGGGAATGAGTGTTGGGTTTGTTCTTTAATGGAGTTATCGTTAATATTTTTTAAAAATTACATAACACAAAATCTAAAAAACATACACCACCTCACACTTTTGGAAAAGAGTGGTATATATGTCCTTCATTAATAAAGCATTGTAGGAGTAGGGATATTTCATTTCTAGAACTATGTAACAGGAAAATTACAGAATATATATTTAGACAGTATTGATCAATTTGAGAACTTTTAATAAAAAAATCCATAAATGTGTGGTTTAGCTAATATACAATAACAATGATCTATGCTTTGAAACTTTAAAAACTTTCATATCCATTACATATCTCAACTTTAAAAAACCTAGATGGACGATATTATCTCCATTAAGAAATATATTTGGCAAAACTAAGTATCTGGGCTTAGTAAAGTAAAGATTTATGGCTCTAATCCCATTTTTTTCTCCTTCAAGTAGGGAACATTTTCCACAGTCCCATTCAAATTCTTTAGTAACTAAATTTCTATTCTCTCTTGTATTCAGAATCCCCATATAGAAAGTTAAGGTATTTTAATAACTGTTTCTTGTTTTCACTTGAAAGTTGAAAAACAGATAAGTTTTCTAAGTAGGAACACCATCGCAAGTATCAAAAAAAAAAAAATATGATCCATGGTCATAAAGGAAAACTTACCAAAGCTTTTCACACTTTAGGACTTCCCATCCCAGCTTTCACAGGAGTTCATCTACCTGCAAATGATCACTTCTGCACAGGTGGTTACAGACACATATACTCTTTGGGATCTCAATGCTTTACAAAGGTTTAAGGTGATTCTTGGCTCTTCACTGGCTTCCAATATTTAGGTAATTTAAAAGTGTGATTTATGTTATAAATACCCATAAACTATTTTATTAACAAGTGGGGATTGAGAATGCTTTATAACTTTACTTCACCCAATGTCCAAACCTAGAAATTAGGTTTACATTTACTAGTCATCTGCTCTCCAGTACAGAAAAATATCACCCTTCACTGCACCCAAAGAAAAGCATGCTGCAGGATCCCATATAGAAGCTTCCATTCTCTCAACCCTCACCTATATCTTTAACAGTATGAACTGTCAGAGCCAGGTCTTCAAAGAACTTGAAGCTTATTTTATAGACAAACGTGATTATCACTTGGGAGAAGTCCTCTTTAAAAGCTAATTCCCTTTCCTTAAATCCTTAGGGGGAAAAAACCCCAAAATTTAACCACTAGTGTGCATACAATTTCCACCTTACATTTCCCCAACTTATTTAGCATCAATCACTTGAGAAATAATACCTAATGTGGAAGAAAGGAGGACCTGACAGAGAGTCTGATCTCACCAACTTCCTTCTGGAAGACTGTTTAGTCTACTAAGCTCATTTCTTCATTCCCTCCCTTCTGAAAAGAGATTGTACCTAAAAAGGAAGATGAAAATAAAATTTATTTATCCTAATTAATTGAACATAGAGGACTGGGGAGGAGAGATTATAGAGTGATGGATATTGTACAACTTCCCAATTACTTTTCAAAACGAGAAACTTGGCTTATTATGCAAGCGACGGGGCTCACTTGCATATCATCGCTTGATGATAAAACCTCTCACTAGGTTTAAATAACTCCCATCCCCAAAATATCTTATTTCAAATATTAAGGAGTGACACATTTGCTTCACCAACCAATGAGACTGTGCCATTCTCAGTTTTCCTGGAATCATTTTTGATTTTGCTTTCCATTCTAGCAGAAGTTATGAGGACGTCTCTAGAATGAGAAACTAAGAGGACACTTCCCAAGTTTATGTTTAAAGTTGGGATATAAATTAATAGTGACAGCACACTCTGCTCCAGATGATCCCCACGATTCCACTAGAGATATCATTGCAGCCCTGAAGTTACACTGATTTTAGAAATATTAACAATATTTCTATCATTTACCAAGGGCCACCACGCACAGACACTTCATCTCTTTTGACACTAATAGAGCTGTGAAAAAGATGCTATTATTCCTTTTTTACAGTCAAGGAGGCAGAGGCTCAGAGAGGTCAGCTGCCTTTCAGTCAGGGACCAAGCCAGGATATGAACCCAGGGCCTTGAGACCCAGAGGCCCATGCTCTTTACACTGCATTTCAGAGAAATCTAGAGCTCCTTCAGTGTTAAGACATTTATCAGCTCTGACTTACATTCATTCAAGGCAGTCAAAGTAGGTACTGAGACATTGATGACTTCATTACAATACCTGTAATGTACAGAAAGGAAAAGCTTTAGAAAAAAAAATCAACTACTGAATAGAAGAATAGTCAGGTACTTACAAATAAATGCAGATGAATGGGTTGAACCTAATTCCCATAGTTTTAGTTATCCAAATAGCAAGAAAATTATAAATGTATATTTTAAAATGTATAATTCCTTTATTTATTAACCCTAAGATTAAAGAGTAAAAGATTAAGAAATCATATGCTTCCTAGCCTTAAATTTTTTTTCTTTAAAGTGAGCCAGCAGGGGCTTCCCTGGTGGCGCAGTGGTTGAGAATCCGCCTGCCGATGCAGGGGGACACGGGTTCGTGCCCCGGTCCGGGAAGATCCCACATGCCGCGGAGCGGCTGGGCCCGTGAGCCATGACCGCTGAGCCTGCGCGTCCGGAGCCTGTGCTCCGCAACGGGAGAGGCCACAACAGTGAGAGGCCCGCGTACCGAAAAAAAAAAAAAAATAAATAAATAAATAAAGTGAGCCAGCATTCTCTATCATAAAATGAACACCTGGCACCAGATCTCCTATTGTGATGAAAACTGTATCTGAAAAAGAGTATTTTACTTATCCTTTTTATTTTTAAAATGTAAGCTATAAATATACATCTAATTATAAGAAAAATAATGGGTGTGCATAACAAATATCATAAAAGCATTTTAAAAATCATTCTGAAGCTAAAACTGGAAGTTGCTGGTTGTACTTTTAACTGCATAGGTATCCAACTGCAACAAAATGAAGTTATGAGAATTCACATTCCTTAAATGAAAATACATAGTTTTACAAAGTTCAGTGACATCTCTGAAATAGCTGTAGTAAAATACATTATCTATATGCAAAATTATTACACTGGCCTCTTTTCTAGAGTAGCTCCTTTTTTTTTTGAACATTGGGGTGCATGTAACTTTTTTTTTTTTTTTTAGGATTTTTCATATGTTAACATTCTAACATCTTTATTGGAGTGTAATTGCTTTACAATGTTGTATTAGCTTCTGCTGTATAACAAAGTGAATCAGCTATGTGTATACAAATATCCCCATATCCCCTCCCTCTTGCCTCTCCCTCCCACCCTCTCTATCCCACCCCTCTAGGTGGTCACAAAGCACCGAGCTGATCTCCCTGTGCTATGCGGCTGCTTCCCACTAGCTATTTTACATTTGGTAGTGTATATATGTCAGTGCTATAGAGCAGCTACTTCTTAAAGAATTGAACAAGTTGATAAATATCTGAGTGATAATTGGCCAATCTAATTTGTACCTACAGTAAGAAGTCAAATCAACTTATTTAGGATTCTATTAGTAAATTTCTCTTCTTAACTAATGCACAGTAAGTAAAAATGTCAACTTAAAATACTCCCTTGCTGGCTTGAGAAAAATCTTTCCCTAAATGGGACTGACACATATTTTAATATTCACAGAAAGGACAAAGACCATGACTCTAATAGTGACTTATTTTAAAAATCAGGTAAGTAGTTAATCATTTAACTTACAGAATTGCATGTTTTCCTCAAAAAATAAGTATGTTAGGCTATGTTTCTTATGTATTGTGTTGCCTTACTCAAATGTGTCTGGAGCCAGTGAATGAACATATTTTATACTCAGTTGAGAGATTTTTATCAGTACACTTAAAGGCAGCAGGGTGCATAATTAGGTATGCCTGCCATCTGCATCACCGTCCAGGTGCAGGAGACATTAGCTTTATTTAATATTACCACAACATTAATTTTACTCCATTAATTTATGTCATTTGTCCTTTATTTCAAACTCAGACTGCCAAAACTAAAGCATTAGAGGTGATGACCCAATTCTGATTTTAGTGAAAGTCTTATAAACAAAATCTTAAATAACCTCATTAGCTCAGAATACTCTTAAAACAGGAATTGACTGGCTTGCTTTTACTTTTTAAAAAAGGAGTCTACAAACAAAACCTTTCTGCTTTTGGTACAATAGTTTCTTCCAAAGATAGAGTATATTGTGAGATCACTTTTGTAGGGCTCACTGATAAGGCACTAGAAAATACTAAATCACATCATTAAAAAGGTATATTCTTTCAGTTCTTTTAAGTCCAGAAGAGTCTCTATTGAATCATTAACACCATTCTAGTATTTGCAACTCTCCCTTTCTGACAAAGAGAGCAGACCTCAAGTTCTGATCCTCGGTAGGTAACTGTATTTTGATAGAATTCAACAACATCACTTTTGCTCATAATTACCCTAAATGTATGGCAAATGATATTGGTTTTCCACTTGAAGTAATGAGATATAACTCCTTTTTAAAGCACATTTAAGTTAAACAGGAGTCTACTTTAAAGATATTTAGTAATTAATAGTAGAAGTTATATGAGGATATGGGAAACAGCATGAAGATTGTATGCAAAACATCTGAAATTTTGGTATAAGTTGATTTGCATCCAACTTCAGAAGAAAAAGACATGGTAATACAAAAATGAAAATGGAAGTCTATTTAAAGAAAGCTACTGAATTTACATTAATCTATGTCTTCCAGGATATAATACTACAATAACTCTTACCATTTCTTGACAGCTTATCATGTGCATGGTATTAATGCTTTAAATACAATTATCTCATTTAATTTTCCAAAGCAAGGTAAACCTGTAAGTTTTACTGAATGGAATAAAGGACCTTTAGGTAAATGAAATTCAGAGAGTAGAACCTTGAATGCCAAATATTTCAAGGTAGACTCAGGTGAAAAAAATCACAACTTCTAATACATCAAAAAGAAAAGAAGAGGAAAAGTAGGTTTTCCAAGGATAATTGTTTATTTCTGAAAATCCACATGTGAGGAGGAGGATGGGGAAAGGAGGGAGAAAAGATCACAAAGAATCAGCAAATGATACAACTTTCTGAAAAACGTCCAGTATTAAATGAATAAGTTAAAGCTCCCTCTTAGAAGCTGCCTAAAGCAGTTTTTTTTGAAACGTCAAGAAACATTTTCAGTGAGAGAATTCTGAGATCATTACCACAGATTTGCCTCTGTCTTGACAGAATTCCCTGGAAGGACCTACAATTGAACTTTCAGTACTTGAATGATAAATAAAATTCCTAGACAAATTATACAATTTTTTCTAATTTACGTAAAATGGAGTACCTGTATTTTGAAGGAAAAAAGAAGCTGCAACGTCAAGTATACAAAAATCATAGTAACCACATTTGCTTTGCCTAGTTTCCACGCTCTGCATTTAGAAATGTTCTTGTCACCAGCATGTTTTTTTCCTCCTGAGGTAACAGAGGCCAATCCCACCTTACAAATAGCTCCCTTTAGGAAAGGTCAAAGTTAAACATTAATTCCTCATAGACAAAGTTGAGGAACATCTTTGCACAAATCAAATGCATTCCAGAATACTTGTCACTGACATGAAACAACACACCAGGGCTGCTGAAAGCAGGTGATGATAGTTTCGACATTCCCACACCTAGACCCAAGAAAGCATACTGATTCTTGTCTCCCTGCAGGCATCTTTTCAACTTCTCCACTCACTGTGATGGAGATCTGAAGACAGGCACTAAATCTCTGGTATTCTCAGATAATAAGCTAGATGACCAGGTCTAAGACAGCTCGGCATGGTATACCTCAGAGCAGGGAAGAGCTTACTTTGCTTCTTCCAATCTATCAAAATCAGCTTTATCAAGATTCTTAAAATGGAAAAAAACCCTCCTTTTTCTTGTCTTTCATGAATTTTAATCTTTTATACTTCCAGTTCCATCACTGTTCTGACGTACGGGCTCTACTGACTTGCCACATCACATTGCTATAAATCAGTAGGTGTTGAAATCAAATACATCATCATCATCACCATCATCATCATTTTGGAAGGGTCGCAAAGAACACCAGAAATGTGCAATATTCGCCAATGTAATATTCGCCAATGTAATTTAATCACAAAAACAAAGTATTCTGAACCTATTATGGGCAAGCCACAATCTTGAGTTGTACATGGTCTTGAGCTGTACATGGTCTTGAGTTGCACATGGAATTAACACTACAACGTTCAAGTCTTCAAACTCTTTGCTCACTTTCTTCCTTCTCCACGGAGAAATCTTACATTTCCAAGAAAGAATAATATAGGAAGCATAAGCCTTTGTCACTCTCTCTAATGGTGATGCATCGATATTCTTTTCCTCTCAATCTTCTCTTCCTTCCTTCCTTCATTCCTTCCCTCTCTTTCTTCACTTCTACATGCTTTGACTTTGTTAATTAGTAGCAGTTCAGGAGGGGAGCTTATCCCCAGTGTTTTACATCCTTAAGTGGCACTCCCACTGCTTCCTGTTTTGCATTCAGTATGAAGGCTGCAGCTAGCTTAACTAAAACAAGGTAAGACCATGAAATTAATCACGACCTATAATTCAATCATTTACATGCTGAACAAAAATGTATAGAGCCTCTCCTACTTGCTAGGCACAGTGATAGTAGCTAAGGATATAAAAACATCCAAGATACTATACTGGTGTGTCCTAGGGCTTTCGTAGCAAAGTTCCACAAACAAGGTGGTTTACAACAACAGAAATTTATTCTCACAGTCTTGGAGGCCAGATATCTGAAATCAAAGGGTCAGCAGGGACAAGTTGTCTCTGAAGACTCCAGAGAAAAAATCTTCCTCATCTCTTCAGCTTCTGGTGGCTCCAGGTACTCTTTTTTGTTTTTTGTTTGTTTGGTCCTCATCTTTACACAGCCTTCTTCTGTCTCTGTGTCTCTACATAGCCTTCTCTTAAGGATTTAGGGCCCACTGTAATCCAGCATGACCTCATTTTAACTGAACTGATTATATCCACAAAGACCCTATTTCCAAATAAGGTCACATTCTGAGGTTCTTAGTAGACATGAATTTGGGGGCAATGCTCTACAGGCTAGTACAGATACCCACCTGGGTGCTCTCACTGGAGTGCCTTCACACATTTACTCAAACTTCAATATGGCTGGTTAACTGGCCTTCCTAGGGTGTGCCACAGAGTGGCCACCATAAAATCTTTGTTGGTTGAAACATAAAAGTGGGTGGCTCAGCTTCCAGCAGCCAACCATGAGAGGATCTTGACATGCCTTCATGACAGAGGGCCATTAATTGGTGACTAAGAGGTTAGATGTGTCACTGGGATAGTAAAATGAGTTTTGTTACATCAAGTACCTCAGTTTACAATAGCTGGTTGGGGAGAATAGCTTCCGAATTGATGCAACATGTAGTTGTGTCATTCATTTCGTATATCTAAGAATCACAGAATTTTTACATTTTAGAACTTGATATAAGCTTTGAGATAAAATCACCTATCATTTTACAGATGAGATAAATCAGAGGGAATGCATATGTTCATTAGCTAATTAGGGGTAGAACTGGCTGAACAAAGGTTCCTCAATTCCTTGCTCAGTGTTCAAATCAGATTTTTCATGTTATTACAAATAATTTTCATTATGACTTTTTCTGTCTGAACATGCTTTAACTCTTGACTACTCTAAAGAACAACTTATAATATTGCATCACTCGTAGCGTTTCAGAAAAGCACATACAGGCACAACACCTCTCTTTTTTTAATGCTGTTTATCTTCCTCTGCTCCATGAGGAGTCTATGCATTTTTAGCATTAGTAAAAATTCTAGGCATAAAAAGCATTGAGCTTTTCATAATGTTGTTGTCCAGAGTTCCTCTAACTGTAAAACTATGGACACCATATGTTCAGTTAGACATGATAAAAGCCAATTTTAAATTGTAAATCTTGAACAGTATAATAAAGCTTTTCCCCAGTAAGAAGAACAAAATAAAAATGCCTGCTTTTTTTTGTGCACCATGAAACTTCTTATTTATTCACTTCAATTCCGCATTTACACAAAAGCACTGTAATAAAATATCTGTACACTACTTTTGTTACAAATATAGATAATATTTAAAGTGACTTTATATATTCTAATGTAGGAGTTTCACGCTCTAAAATGGGAATGAACACATAATTCCTCACCAGTTGTCTCAATAAACAGCTCCATCTGTTTCCCTTAGTCTTAAAGTATTGTATTATAAGATGTTAATATAAGGCAATGAAATGAACTTATGTTAATCCTCTTAATTTTTCTATCAATTTACTAATGGCATACAACCAAAATAATTACTAACGCATTGCTTTTTCTCTGTCATTAAGATTAATACTAATTGAAAACCAACTGCACAGCACACTGACACAGTTTCAGTGCTGCATCCCTTAAAACCAGCACTAACAATTCGGAGAGCCTCCTATGCTCCTGCGTGGTTAGCAAGGCTGCTTTCTAGAGAAACCGCAGTCAATACAGGGCAGCGTCATCATTTTACTTATAGAAATGTGAAAATATTGTATAATAGGTCAAAAATGAAAATCAAGATGTGCAATAAGTGGTTTCTTCACAAACTTAGGAATATTGCTTCCTGTTGTTATTTACCCAATCTTGAAGCCCATTTTAGGAGAAAACTATATATGTGCATATTAGAGCTGGGAGTTACAATATTTTAATAATTTTCAACATTTTTAAATATTGAAAGTATTTTTAAACATTTTCAGTACAATTTTTTTCTTTTCTTTTTTAGTTAGAAGTGGGGAGAGAAGTTGGATTAACAATGCATTTTTATAAAACTTGAGATTTTCTTCCTTACTTTATATTTTCAATTTTCACCTTAATTTCATGAGACCATTTCCCCTTGGTTAGCTTTCAAATGATTTTTTTTTCCTTTCTCTACTAACCAGTTGAGCCCATATTAATTTCTGCCCACATGATTATAAAATGTCAGATATCTTCAGGAAGAAAGACTGGATTTATCTATGCAAAGAGCCCTTCTCTTTGAGTTTCCATCACAAAATGCAAAGAGAAAGGGAAAGTGATGCTAGGTTGTAAGAAAATCATTTCCATATGAGAAAAACAAATTTACATGAGATTTTTTCCTACAGTTTTGAAGAGCCGGATGAACACAGCCCAGGAGGAGTCCACAGGACCAGTTCCACTCTCTTTGCAGCATGGGATGTAAGTGAGAAGTTGAGTTGGCTCAATTCTGGCAGCTAATTCAGGAGAGAACCATCAAAGTGACGGTGCCTTTTGTCCGCTTAAGGATGGCAACGGCTTCTTCATGTGTTACCCCTTCTAGACTCTGCCCGTTGACAGCAATGATCTGATCACCCCTCTTTAGACGCCCATCTTCAGAGGCTGCTCCCTGCAATTATAAAGTGGCTTGTTTACTTCTCAAAAAATGCTGCCTCGCAGTTACACAACAGAAAAAGATCCAAACAAGAATGTGAATTGCTCTGCATGTACACACACATTGCTCTCAGCGCTCCACAGGTGCTCCACAGCCATTAAGCAATGATGAACAGACACAAAGGAAGCCTTTCTCCTAAATGGCTTCAGCACTGAGATTCCAATTTGAGAGAGAATTTAGCAGTCAATAGATTAGTTGGATGGCTTTTTGGCTGTTCAGCACAGCAGTTGGTAGGAACTCAAATTAATAAAGAATATTTGGGAATATGCTTAGTAGAAATGATTTCATAGAATCCAAGATTTTTTATCCTATAAAGAAGACCTACAGAAAGAAAACAAAGGATTAGCAGTTTTACAGGACAAAAGCAGTTTTATAGGACAAGGGCATGAGGGCCACCAAACCCAAAGGTTTGCAGAAGCACAAAAGCCCACATGTATGTTGACAAGGACGGGATAAGGCACAAGTCGTGCTAACTCTAATTCTAATTCTTTCTGTGGCTTTCAAAAGGCGGCTTAAGCTGCTTGATTCTTTACTTCCCAAGGGTGGACAGAGTCTTCATATTCCTTATGGGCCCTAAATGATTAAGACTAAACACAGACACTGCTGTTTGGAAAAGAACCTCATCTTAGGCATAAGTATAGTAGGCAATTATGCAATTAAATATAAGATTAAAAATATGGAAAAGTTAATGAGGAATCCATAATGATGAAATTCTTAAAATATGTTCTAACTAGCACGCCTTAAATAAATTGTTCCGAGGCTGAGAAAAAGGACTGCATGACTCTTCTATTTACTGGCAAATGCTGTTTGTATTTTTGGACATACCAATGGCTTAAAAAAATCTCATAAATTAAGCCTATAGCTAGAGAGATAGCTATAGCTATAGATACAGCACTTTAAATTGGTGAAAAATAATTTTTTTTTCAAAATAATAGAATGAAACCTCCCTAAGTAAGCACTTTAAAGGACTATAATACTAATCTAAAGCCCCTGTACCAAATCTTTTAATGGGTTTAACATAATTTTGTTTCCTCTGTGCTGTAAAATTTTGAGAATCTGAATTTTCTCCTGCAGGAAATTTTGTCGTTCCTGAAAATTATCTTAACAAAAAATTAACAATAATTATATGGGTTTAAATTATTTTAATAGCTTCACCAATGTTGTTAATAACTTTACTTGTATTCTAAATATTCTTACCAAAGAACGGGATGCTATATGATTATAACTATATACCAACAGTTTTCTTTTCTCTATTGAATCCCCTGAATGCAAATAGCTGATCTGTGGTAAGTGATAGAGCTGCTGGATACTCCTTAATATTTTTAGTAGTTATTTTTCTATTCCATTCAATGAAATGCAACTTGCAAAATAAATGCCCTATTAGTTACTCTCCTTATGTATTTTATGCACTTTTCTGTGCCTGTTTTATATTTCACAACAAAAAATGCAAAGAAAATAAATGTCAGGTCTCTTTAGCATACACATATTTAAAATGTCCTATTTGCAAAAGACATTCAATCACATACAACTTGTTTACAAAGGAAAACAATCAGGCCTGACTGTCTAACTAACGTTCATTAATAGTTTTATGTATATTGTCGAGAGTACCCATGGAACTTCAATTTGAGCCCATTTTCCTTTAAACATAACTAAACCTCAAATTGGACAAAAATATCTCATGACCTATTCCTGTAGGGATTTCCAAAAGAAAATAATCAATTGTTAATCATTGGGCGTTACCTCAAGCCATAAACTAATAAGCCCACTGCTGACCACTATTAACGTATGCTTAGAGGGGAAGAGGGTGGTTAAAATTTGCAAGCTTACCTTCGCAAACACTGTTTTAACATAAATGGGTAAGTCTCCGTGAGGGCTGCCATATCCTCCTACTATACTGAAGCCCAAGCCATCTGGTCCTCGGTCTAGCGTAATAGACTTACACTGAGGAGGTCTGCAGTAAAGGGGAGAAAAAATGAGTCTTTAGACTTTAAAAAATATATATATATAGCATATATATATGTATCTCCATGAATCTGTAAGTTACGGGTTAGCTGACATCCACCTAAAGCTAGTATAACTCTCTGTGTTACCAACAGTGAGTACATCACGGGTATTTGGGGATGCTTAAATTGTCAGTGTGTGCTGTGCTATGTATCTTAAATTTACATAATCTAATGAAATACTACTTAACACCCTATTCTATTACTCATGTATACTACCCTTAACCTAACATATTCATGGCAAGCTCTCATTGTATAAAGCAGCTCCTTCCTTTTCCAGTTTATTTAAAGTGAGAGGCTAAACTGCCAAAGACTATGATGGCATAAGTCATAAACATCAGTATTCGCAAGCTCAGAGACAAAAATAGATGATAACAAATATAAAAGCTGCATCAAATTATGTAAAAATTCCAACATGCTCCTCTCTTCCCTTCTCTCTATATTCTAATTCCTGGGTACTCAACTTTTGGGTAACTGAATTTTTTTTTTTAATCACAAGTATGATTCATTAAATGATTAGGCAATGTTGGAATTTTTTAAAGGACAGATTGACCCCCAAGACTAAAATGTTCCCTCAAAACACTCAGAGATGAAAATGTGGAAAGAGCAGTAGCATGCAGGCATATCTGCTTATCTGTCTATCTACCTACCATTCCATAATCAAAGAGTTTAGAAACACTTGGTTTTCATATTTTACACCTCATCTTCCATCATTTCACCTTATGTGGGTAACAGGGACATACAAACCATAGTATATGAGCTCACCCTAAATCATCGTGAAATATACTGCTTGACGTCAGCCCAGTGAAAGAAAGACTAGAACTGGCAGGCTCCTGCTGATGACCTGTGACCACACTCACATCTCCTCCAGCAACCACCTGTACACAGGAGAAATATAAAGAGAAAAAACATGCTCATGTGGCTAGGAAGACATCGTAATTTTTCTTCAAAAAGAGCACTGGGAATAAAATGTGTATTTTATCATCCACTTAATCATTTCTGTTATCATAAATTCAGGAATTTCATAAGGTCCAGAGGCCTCTTCAACTGACACTAAGAATATTCTACTAATTCAATTCTACCAAGTTCTTTGATGCTTTTCAAACACGGTTTCACATGCAATTGTTTTCTAAAGATCTTTAGAATGTAAGTCACTCAATCACACCACTTAAAATTTCAGCAATTAATCATTTCCTGCCAAGACCATGAATTTTCCCCCTAAGATATAAAGTATGAAATGATAAATGCATCAGGATAAAATGTGACAGAATGTGTTTCCTATGTACTTTCTTGGAATTCTCAATGTAATCATTTATGTTCAAGGGAAATAGTAAATACAATAATAGGAGATTTAATCATTTTATAGCTTTAACATTAAAGCTCATGTGTCCTCAAGCTACCCATATTCAGAAGAGTTGGGATAAAAATCTTACCTGCATTTCAATGGAGCCAGAGGCATTTTTCAGAAAGTTAACTGCCTGGGTGTGAGTCATCCCCTCAGTGGATGTGCCACAGATAGTGACGATCCTATCCCCAACCTGCGAGGGAGAGAAATAGCCATCTGCTACAACAGCCATGGAGAGTGGGATGATTTCCTTCCCTACCTTCCATACCACATATATACTACTAATCAGCAATAGAAATGGAACCAAGGAAATGTCCAATTCCAAGCAGCAGCAACCACAAAGAGAAGCTGCAAGTAATGGCTGAGTTCTATCATCTTTGGTGCAATGGGCAGGGAATCACGCTTCCCTTTTCTTTGTTTCTCCTGGGTAAGACATTACTTCCTATTAAAAGAATACCATATCTGCTATTATTTGGGAACCAGAATTTCTCTGGATATTATTATTATACACATTAGCTGTGACTCTTAAGTCAAGGGTTGGCAAACTACGGCTGACCGGCCAAGACTGGCCCACTGTTTATTTTGGTTAATAAAATCTGGTTGGAGGACAGACATGATTATTTGGCTGCTTTCACAAGGCAGAGTTGAATAGCTGCAACAGGGACACACATGTATGTCCTGCAAAGCCTAAAATATTCATCTCGTCATTTACAGAAAAGTTTTCTGACCCCTGTGTTATGCGTACAATCTGTTTTTAAGTGCCAGTCATAAATTTACATAGCAAAGGGAAATAGAACCATTACCGATTTAGACAGTATTTAAATAGTGATTATGGTTTGAGACCACTTTTAAGGCATGAGGCCATATAGATTTTACTTTATAGAGACTGAGTTACTTTAATGGAATATTCACATGATTTCAGAACTGGGCAGTTAGTATAAATTCTATCATAGTGCTCTATATATGCAAAATCCCTCAATTTTGAAGCAAGCTTTGTATAGTTTCACATTATAAGTCACGTTTACACTAAACTTTTGCAAAACTGATAAACAAATGCAACATAAATGACAATTTTCAATTTAATAAAGTTAAATCAGCATTTAAACCAAAAGAAAAAATTTCACTTCATTCTGGCAAGGCAATTTTTTTTTTTTTTTTTTTTTGGTGGTACGCAGGCCTCTCATTGCTGTGGCCTCTCCCGTTGCGGAGCACAGGCTCCGGACGCGCAGGCCCAGCAGCCATGGCTCACGGGCCCAGCCGCTCCGCGGCATGTGGGATCCTCCCGGACCGGGGCACGAACCAGTGTCCCCTGCATCGGCAGGCGGACTCTCAACCACTGCGCCACCAGGGAAGCCCCTGGCAATACTTTCTGAGACTACCTTCTGTTTTATTTTAACTTCTTCCACAGGGTTTCAAACAGGTAAAAAATATTAAGAAATAACTGTAAATCATCGCATTTCATTTACTTGAAAATCTGCATACAACAACAAATTCTCCTCTCTTTTAACTTTCTTCATCTTTTACCCAAAGGAAGCCCTGATATGGCTGGATAAGCGGATTTAAAAGTTGACAGACATCTCAAACTGCCTGCAACAGTTGGCCAGAGTCAAAGGGTTTATAAAACCTTTTGACAGATTTGCTAGGGCTACCATGGCTATTAGTAAAACTTACTCTGAGTTTCTGGGTCTGAGCTGCAACTCCATTCGGGTGCATCATTGCAATAAATATAGGAACATCACCAAGCGGGCTGCCCACTCCTCCAGCAATGCTGATCCCCAGTGAGTCAGTGGGTCCCTGCCATTGGACAGACAGAGTATTTTGGTCAAACTGATATCTTTAATTGGCTTTTGGTCTCTTTAGCACAATATCCTGTAGTTAACTTTGATCTTCTAGATGTGAGGGTGGAAAATGATGCCCAAGAAAAATTGTATTACTTTATTTGATACAGGTCCTTAACGTGATTTAGAAAAATAAGCATCTGTTCAGGAGGTAAAAGAAATCAAAACTAAATGAAAATCATGCTACAGGGAATGAGGAAAATCAAGGAAGCTGATGAAGTGAAAAGGAATCAGAGAGACCCGTGTTCAAAGCCAGAAACCCACACTTACAAACGCTGGGATCTGGAACAAGTCCACTGCTTTCAATGTATCCCTAGATCTTCACGGACAAAAGGGAGATTACCGTGCCTCTCACAAAGGGCTGCAGTGACTATTAAATGAAATGACGATGGTATGAAGTGTCTACAAGTGTGCTCAGCGCTTAAATCTGCTTTTATTTTCTCTGTTGTGAGTGGCTATCAGAGGAATCTGTTTCAGGAGAATGGGAAATCTCTGTTAAAGGCAAAGGCTAATTTATCCTAATATGAGAAGTGAGAGAGACACAGCATTATTTTGCATGGGGCTGGGTTGATACCATTTGTGGCAATAAAGAGTATACTAAAAATGATTTTTCAAACAAGGAAATTCAGCAAAGACTGCATTGGGCTATTTCTACTGCATATAATACATATTTTATCAGATGGTACCATAAAATAGTAAGGCAGCTAACAGGAAAATACATATGCAGATGCCTTTGGAGTCAACAGAGTTTATATTGCTTCCTCTCTCCCAAGTTACCTTTTTAATTTCAACTGCTCTTAATCCCTGTATTTCAGATGCCACTGTAAATGGGAAAAAGATAAAATATGGTTATTAGTGCATTTTTAATGTTAGTTTAAATTTTAGTTGATGTCTACAGCTAGATAGGACTAAGTGAGGTACCCTAATTTTTCTGGAAAGGGGGTTTCAAATTACTAGCACACATGATTAAATCTGTCTTACAGAGGGACTTCCCAGTTGGAAAAATGCACACACCATCCTATTTCTTCCCTCTTATTTCAAGCATTGTTTATACAACTCCATAATCCACTTTGAATGAGTTAAGGACAGGATGTGCTTTGGATAGAAAGACATGTGCACAGCTGAGAGAAATAAAGTCATGGAAGCATTAAAAAGAATCCATGGACTTAAGTGCCTAAATTTCTAGAATATTAGTTACATTGCAAACAGAGACTGACATGTGGTTAGTTTCTTCCATTTGAACAACTTTCAACCAGTGCTCCAAGCCAAAAAACCCTCTGCATCATGATTTCATGTAATTAAAACACAGGAGGATCATATTAATTTTATCAATCAAATTTCTTGCAATATTCATGGAGAAAGAAAGCTTCACTTAATGGGATCTTCTGATATATTGGTGTTACATTAAACAGAAAAAGGGAATAAAAATCAAATACAACAATCTGCTTCACAAGAAAAAAATTGCAGGATCCTGATTCTAATGTTTAGTATACGTCGTAGGGAAAACATCAAATGGGAAATGCCGCTATAGGCATTGCTTCATGCTCTTCTGAATTTTTGCACCTATACTAGGGTTTGGGATGATTTAGAGGAAAGAGAGCTTCAGAGGTAAAGTAAAACAGGGGAAAAAATCACTGTTGATGGCCAAAATTCAAACCACTAAATCACGCTTAAAATTTCAATCCAATCTTACATGCATTCTTCTTTGAGCTGCTTTCCAGTGACTCAGATGTACTGGATCCCGAAAGTGGAAAAGTGAATGATGACAGGCTCCCTTCACTCATCTACAAATACATAACAGTTGTTTTAGAAAGTTTGGGAAGTAGTAATACCCGCTAAATACCACTTATTTCAGAATTCTTTTAATGGACTTAGAAATACTTGTTAAGCAACAGTGGCATTTGGTAATTTGAAGGGCAATTAATATGGAGAGTTTCCACTGAGTTTTCTCTTTTGTTTCTTTTTAAGGAAGAATTTGTCCAATGACATAAATAAATTAAAGGTAAAAGAATGGATGCAACTGATTCCAACTTTCCTAAAATTTTAGTGGATTTTCATAATCTCACCCAAGCTAATCTTCTCTAAATTTAAACAAATGCTGTACATAGATGGGGACTTCAACAATGCAGAATTAGGGCCAGTCGACAGGAAACGAATGGTAATCATTCAGGGGTGACTAAGAGGTCCTTAAGGACAGGCTGATAAAAATGGGCTTCTGTCATCAGAAGGCAAGACAGAAGAGGTGCTTACCAAGAGACTCCAGCTATCTCACACCATATTTTTATACGCGGTAAAGAGCTTCTACAGTTCACCTACACGGGATTTTTGCAGTTCAATACTGATTGATAAATGTTTGTTATAAAATACTTTAAACATATATTGTCTTTATAGGCTTTATATGTATATATTAATCGGTTCACTTTTGAGATTATGGAAAACGAATCATGTCAGAAAAGAAGAATGGTTGGAATTAAGTTCCTTAGAATGACTCACAAACCACTCAAGAGCTCCATCCACCTTGCTTGCCCGTCCACTCCCATCTCTCATTCTTCCCTATCACAAACTGCACCTCAGCCGCTCTGCCAAGCTGCCAGGGGGCCAGGCCTGTGTACATGACCCTGGACAGACTCATGGTCAGGGCCATCTTTGAGTTCCTTTTGGCCTATGGACTGCATTGCCCTGAAGAATCCCACAGCTACCCACCTGGCTGCTTTGAGAAGGTCTCCTCTCCGAATGGAATGGGCCAGCTTTGACTCTTCCGACTTCCAAGGTTACTGTGCCTAGGGAACACTAGTGGGGGGGGGGGGGCGTTGTTTGATGAAATGTTTAAATAAAATGCTACAGTCAGCTTTAGGATTACACTTTACTCTTCAAGACTGGGTTTTTGAAAGGCATTTTCCTTTTGGAATTTTCACGGGCTGGATACCTCCAATCCTTTGTGGAAAAAGGCTTTTCTAAAACATTAAAACTAGTAAAAAAAATTATAACAACAAGCAGCAGCAGCAACACCCAGTGTCTGTCTTACTGCCTCATGATTTACATGAAGAGCATGTCTGTCAAGGCAAAGAGAAATGGAGAATCAAGCAATTATCTCACGAAACACACTAATTTAGATAGGCCAAAAGAAATAAGTAACTCAGATCTTAAAAAACAAAACAAGGGCTTCCCTGGTGGCACAGTGGTTGAGAGTCCGCCTGCCGATGCAGGGGACACAGGTTCGTGCCCAGGTCCGGGAAGATCCCACGTGCCGCGGAGCGGCTGGGCCTGTGAGCCATGGCCGCTAGGCCTGCACGTCCGGAGCCTGTGCTCCACAACGGGAGAGGCCACAACAGTGAGGCCTGCGTACCGCAAAAAAAAAAAACCAAAAACCAAAAAACACAAAAACAGTAAAATAACCACTACTGCAACAATTCGTTTTGCCCTCAATAGCAGAGGTACTCAGATAATTGGGTAAGCTCTCTACTGCCTCACTGTACCTGAACAGATATATTATAATATACAATACTTAAACAAGCCATATTGCTGTAAACACAAAATGAGAATTGAAGACAATTTCCCTGTGGTCCTTTACGAATAAATCATAGGCATGCAAGAAATGCTATACAGTCTAATGTGAAAGTAGCACAATGAGGTGTTTGAGAACTCAGGCTTTTGGAGTCAGATACACTGGTTTAAATCCAGACTAAGTGATTTACTAGCTGTGTGAACTTAGCAGATGTCTACCTTGATAAGTCTTTTACTCTGCATTTTAAAAACAGAGACCATTATAGGTTGTTGTGATAAAATAATCCATGCACAATTCTTATCAAAGTGTCGAGCACAAAGCAGTTATCATCAATTGTGTTGCTTCCTGTTTTCTATTATTACAAACAACACTGCAATGAACCTTATGTACATGAAGTATTTTGTGTATTGAGGATTCTGCAAGATGTTTAAATGAAGAAATAACAAGTCAAAACAACAACAAGCAGCAGCTGGAGGTACAAATAGCAAAGCTATATAAATATTTAAGGCTCTCATTACATACTGCCAAACTGGGTTTTTAAATGGTGATTTAACTGGTTCTAAAATTATTTCGGTTATTTTATGGATGTCTCCTTCTCTATCTTTGAGAGGTATCCATCTTACAGAGTTAACTATCATTGTTAATTTATCTCCTAAAGGAAGCTACTTCTCCTTAAAGAATTCTAATTATTTTTTGAAAATTAATAACTCTAAGAAGAAATGATAGACTTTAAGTGTGCTTTATTAATAACTAAATTTATATGTATATACCAGATCCTATGCAAACCACAGAGGTTTATAACAAGATGCTCACTTGAAAATCACTCCATGAAGCTAAGCTTAGCCACTGAAGAGGCTCCCACTAGTATCTGAGATCTCTGACATTTCTCCTGCTGTCAGACACTGTCATGAAGTTATGTGCTCATGTTACTGAACATGTGCCACATGACATGGATACTGAGGGTGATCGATTTTTAATCAACACTGAACTACACTTCAGGTCATAAAAACACATGTTAGGTAAAGGAAAACAATGAGATAAACACTGCTTTATTTACTTGTAGGAGCACAATTCCCCTCTGGAAACTGGAATATTCCCTGATAGGAAATATGTCTAAACTTCCACGAGTTGTATTTTTAAGTGACTATTCTATATTTTACATTTTTAAAATGAGACTGGCTCTGCCTTTCCAATCAGAAAGTGATTCTTCATGGAGAGTTTACTCCATGGAGGAAAGAGATTTCACAATGTAAAATGTACTTAAGACTAGCAATGACACCTTGGGATGGAGGCATTATAATTATTGAAATAACAACAATAATAACTGTTGAAGGTACTGCCCGGTAAATCTGCATTACACTGTCTTCATTTCATAAGGATGACCCATCCAACTATGATTTTAAATGTCAAACTTTAAATAGTTCAATAGTTTTGAATCAGAATAAGATGTGAACCAAACATTCTCTTCTCTCATTCAAAAAGGATAAAATCTTTCTTCCACATTCTTCATCTCTGGAGAAATATAAAGATGTCCAATTTAGTGCACCCAGTAAGGGGTTAAGGAAGGGGCTGGGACAGGGCAGTCCAGAAAGCATGACTTCCAGAGGTGCCCTTCTTGCCTCCTATGATCTTCCGTCTTTCTGCTGAGTCCCTTTTCAAAGAACACTCGTGCCAGGGAGGAGATTCTTCCCTTAGGCCAGAGGTCATAAGAATAAATCCAAATATAAATATGGGGGGGCAGGGGAGAACTGAGGTTAAGACTTTTTTTCTCCTTTGTGGACTGAAAATGTGTTTTTCTTTCAAGAAAAGAACCACGCAAGAATCACTTTGTGATAAAAGATTTACTAAGAACACAGATACTCAGTTCATAATCCTTACTACTGCTAAATAAATATATAATAATATAATAAACAGCTGATTGTAAGTTTGTTAGAGATTTATTACTGAAATATGGTGTCTAATGTATAAATATGTCTTATTTGAGAGAACATATTAAATAAATACTTGTTTGAATGTGGCCACTCCTCCTTCTCTTACACTATTACACATGACCATTTGTGGCACTGGATTTCTACCTTTAGCAGAGCTGCGACGGCTTCCTGGGTGGCGTGACGGACGTCTTCTCCATTCACCATTAGTATCTGGTCTCCCTGCATCAGTCTTCCGTCAGCATCTGCAATTCCTCCTTTCACAATGTCAGACACAAATACTCCAGTATCATTTCTGCAAACGTAAAATTTTGAATGTCAGCATTATTATTTTTTCCCAACTGTAATGCAATGCTTATTTAATGAAAGGCTAACATCTTACAACTGGAAATTTTACTTCTATTTTTATGACTTTAAACGTTTTATTGTTTTCAGCAACACTGGTGCAACTATGAGAATTATTTTTTGTAATAAATAGTATCTTATGTCTTTATAATATTTCATAGATTGAACATATCTTTCATAAGCATATTTATTCAACAGTTCTACATTGTGAGTAGAAGTGGCTATTATACTCATTTTATGAGTCACAATTACTAAATGGCAAAAACAGGACTTAAGAGTCAGTCACTGGGAGCTAAATCTATTGTTCTTTCTACACCATAATGAAGCCTTGAATGGATATCGACCTGTGCCTACATAAATATGTTGCTATTATCACCAATGTCGATAACGTTACTGAAAATAAATAACGGATATATGTATCTCAAACTAAAACCATTTGTTACCCAAAATTAAGTACCATTGCTGTGATGTCTCTTCTTTTAAATCATTACAGGTCTAACTTTCATACAAGATAGGTTTATGCAAAATGAACAAATATTCAACTTATTTCAATCTTCCTTTCATAAAAGTATAAATAACTCAAGGACTTCTTGTTGAGATACAAAGATAACTCTTAGTAGAAACATTTAGTAAAAGTTGAATTGTATCACTTGTTCTTGCCGAGGTCATGACCTCAAACAAGCCCTTTCACCATCTGATACTCTGCTTTCCCACCTTAAGAATAAAGGTGTTGGAACTTACTGGATTATATATTTTTAATATTAACTATATATACATATGTAAATAAATGAGGTACGTAATTTATGTATAGTCACCAATCTACCCCCCTGGTCTCTTAATTTACACTTTCTATCCCCTTCTGATGGTGTGCTCTTGTTCATGATGATCCTTCTCCCTAGAATATCCTCGCCCACTTTTATCAGACCAACTCTCACCTCTCATTTTTGGCTTCATCTCTGGCACCTCTTTATAAAGGGGTTTTCCTAATCTACTTCCCTTAAATAAGGTCATGCAGTCAGTCCCTTTCTCCTTTGCTTCCATGGATCCCCCACGATGCGTTTCTGTCTCTCATCAACAGACTCCTTTTTTGCAAGAATATATTTAATGCTTATTTACCAAACTGAGATTTTGGATCCATGGATCCAGGATCCATGTCTTATTTAACTCTGTTCTCCAGAACCTAATGTATCTCCTGGCACCCAGCAGGTACTCAAAAATACCAAATGGCTTTTTGTCTAGTACCTTCAAAATACCCCAAAACACTGACTAAAACATTTCAACAGGGCTTCCCTGGTGGCACAGTGGTTGAGAGTTCGCCTGCCGATGCAGGGGACACAGGTTCGTGCCCCGGTCCGGGAAGATCCCACATGCCGCGGAGCGGCTGGGCCCGTGAGCCATGGACGCTGAGCCTGCGCTCCGCAACGGGAGAGGCCACAACAGTGAGAGGCCTGAGTACCGAAAAAAAAAAAAAAAAAAAAGTCAACACCAATGTCTTCTGCTGTTCCACTACTGCATGGGCTGAAATAGCTACCTACAGAACACTAGCAGCTGAGAAAGATTCTACTACTGCTAGTACTCTTTCAAGGAATTTAAATTCAATCATTTCCAAGAGGTCATTGCATTTGCCCTGATCAGTCATACCTTTTACCAACAATACTCAACCCCAAGCCTTTGCCCGGCTTCTTCTGCAGCTCGATGGTGAGGGTGTCGTACACATCCTCCTCTTTGTACGGGGCCTCATCTCTGTAGAGCGTCAGGCGCACCCTTTGTGGTGTTTGTCTCAGCACATTTATTGCTTCATCATGTGTGGCCTTTCTCAAGTCAATTCCATTCACCTGTACAGAAATGGGACACAGAGGGTGAGGAGAAGGGAGAGAGGGGGAGGGAAGGAGGGGGGAGGGAAAGGGAAGGAGGGAGGGAAAAAGAAATAAGCAAAGACCATCCTCCCCAGAGTAGCCTTTTCTTTGTTAGTTGTAAAGGTCAAATGCACAGCATTCTGTACCTCTAAAATCTGATCTCCAGCCCAGAGTCTTCCGTCTTTACATGCTGCTCCTTCTTCGTAAACTTCATGGATAATAATGGCACCCTAAGGGCACAAACAGAACACACCCATGCTTTATACCATTCTCCCTAGGGAGGGTGAGCAGAAATTGAGTCAAAGCACACTTCACTTTTAGAGTAGTGATAAGGGTTATACACTCACTGCATCCCTATGTGAGTCACATATCAAAATTGAAAGAAAAGCATAAGACAATTTTTGCTAACAGGCTCAAAGCAGCTTATATTTCTTTCACATGATAGGGAAGTTTAAAGAAAAACATTATAAAATATATAAATCACCCACACATGCATATATAATAGATATACATCACCTCATCACCTTTCCTATCCACAAATGGAATGAATGGATTTTAGAAGCATTTTTGATGTTTAGAAATTTTTATCTATAAATTATCCAAATTTTCAGATTTTTCTCAACATGGGTCTAACCCAAGAGTATCCAGTCAGTAAAAAGAAAATTAAAATATGGCAAGAACTAATAAACTAACAGAAATATTCTGAATCTAAAGGCCGCAATCACAAGTATAAAGAAATATTATTAAGTCAGTGTTGGCTTACTCAAAATAAAAATCCCAGTACGCAGCTGAGTATCTGCCCTATAAATTAAAATAACAATGAATGATACATTTTTCTAAGCCTTTGTATTTCCTTTCATACAACTGATGCAAATCTCCCTGACAATGATCTCTCAGGGCTCTCTGAAGAGGCTGCCTGTGTATTTGGAACATCTCTGGCTGTGTCCTCACCAGGAGTGTGTCCGACCCCCCAACGATGCTCAGGCCCAGCCCTGTCCGCCCTTTGGAAATCTCAATTGTTGTTTCACAGCCTGGGATGATGGGGCAGGTTGCAGGATCAGAAGCAAAGATTGCTGGTGTTGATGACCTGCTTGTACCTAAAAATAAGTTAAAAGTGAAATGAAATACAAACAAAAATTGATTAGAAGGCATATACATCAAACTCACCACACTGGGTGCCTTTGGGGGATGCAGCAGAAACATGGGCCCAAGTTGGGGACAAAGAAGACTATAATTCCACCTTAATCTTTTAGTTATATTTAAAACTATCCAACAAATGATTAAATCGTCATTGTTAATTTAGGGTGGTGGGTACAAAATTACCTGTTATATTATTTTATGCAGTATTCTGTATTTTTTTTAATTACTGGAGGTAACGGGTAAAAGGAATGAGAACAGAGAGTTGAACTGAACCTCTAGTTCCACTTTGATATTCTACGTTTCATGGGACCCAAACAAACTTCTTATGAAATTATGATTTGTAAAACTCAGAACTGAGACATGTGGTGGAGACTTAACTCACATTCAGTCAGGGAAGACGACAAAACACAAAGGACATCAGTAACTCTGGTCATGGTGCCTGCCATTCAGGGCTTTTTAGATTTTTGATTTGGTTTGCCTTTTCATCCTATCTTAAGAGCATCTCTACTTATGTAATCAAATCTGAGCATACAAGCAACTGGATTTAATATCTGAGTTTATAAGACATCAAGCGAGACCCACTTGCAGTTTCTTTCCTTGTGTCTTGATGTTTTATGAACACGGATATTAAATCCTGGTGCATAAATGCTCAGAATTAAATAAATAAGATTAGATTATGAAAAGATGAGAATATAATTTTACACTTTGTTTTATGAGAGTCTTCACATCATATGTTTTGTGATATACCAAAAAGCATAGAGCAAATGTCATATTTTGGGAAAGCTGGGATACTTGATAGATTAGCTTTAGAAAAAATGCTCTCTTTCGAGGAATCAGAGGCAGACTATTTTCTTGCTCCTGAAATGGTAAGAACAGGTGTAACATATTTTCTTTTATGTTATGTTTCTATTTAGCATTTTATATTTTTACAGATAATGCTATTTAGGGATTACTTAAAAATGAAAAAAGAAAAAATTTCCATTTTTTTAAACATTTTAGTGAATTAGTCTTTCTAAATAAAGGATTGCTTTCATCAGATATTTATTACTTTACTACTTTTTAGACAAACGGTCCAACTGTATAGCACAGGGAACTACATTCAATGTACTGGGATAAACCATAATGGAAACAAATATAAAAAATATATATGTATGTGTGTGTGTGTGTGTGTGTGTGTGTGTGTGTGCGTGTGTGTGTGTGTGTGTGTGTGTGTGTGTGTGTGTGTGTGTATGTGTGTATATATATATATTTTATATATATATATATATATATATATATATATATATATAGCTGAGTCAGCAGAAATTAACACAATACTGTAAATCAACTATACTTCAATTAAAAAAAGACTTTTTAACCAACTATATTACAAATGTTTTAAACTGCTGTTTCCTTAAAAACCTGTTCAAAAGAACTGAATGTTTCAGTCTGGAGGCCAAAAGAGATTTTTTTCCCCAGTTGCAGAAAAAAGCAATGTTTTTAAGTACTTTTATTTTCAATGCCGCAAAGCTTGAAATTTATTCTTTTATTAAACGCCAGTGTAATTTTTCTCCAAAAAGTAACTCAAAGGAATAATTTGCCTCAATGTACTAGACTGGCATTTTAATGATACACGGAAGTTTCATTCCATGCTCTACATACAACTGTTTCATCTACTTTGACAGTATCTACTCTTTACACTCCAAGGATACAACTCATATCAACTACATATATGTGCATTTTTAAGAGTCTGATGTAGTGCCAGGCAATGTTGATTTCACACCAGTGAAGTGGTATCACTGTATCCCTTTTAAAATGAGAATACTGAGGCTTTGGGAAGTTAAATTACTTGTTCAGTAGTATAAAAAAAGGAATGTACAAAATGGTGTATCTAATGTATTAGTAAGATACCTGGAATCACAGATATCCTTAGCAAAAGATCCTTGGAGAGCAAAGAATACCATTCCCTTGTCTCAGAGATGAGCAAGCTGAGGCTTAGAGTGGCTGGATGGGTTTCCCAAGGCTCTATGGATGGTTAACGTACAGCAGGCAGATCCCCTGCCTCATGGTCCAGGGCTCTTGCTTCAGAAGCCCCTCTCTTTATACCAGCCTTTCACCAACAGGCTCCCTGACTACAGCCTCTCAAGCAGTGGGCTACATACAGGCAGGTGGCTCCCAAATAGGGACCCGATACTGAGTCTGAATGAGTCATACGTGCAGGACTAGCAGGAGACCAGCCCTTACTTCGGATGGGCTCTGGTTCCGGGGAGCCAGACGGTGGGACCATCAGAGACTGGGGGCTGCTCTTTTTTTCTCCATTGGCTGTACCAGCTGCTGAAGCAACAGCCTGCGAATCTGGATTCTCAGCACGAATGGTCAGTTTCACTGTTGTCTTCGCTGTCTTCAAAAGGCTAATAAACTGGCAGCGTGTTGGTTTAGAGGGGAAATAAAATTTACAGGCAAATTAGTAGACTTATACTTCCACTATTATAGCTGGAATCTAGAACCATCTATGGTTGAGAAAAGAGTCAGAGGCAAATTCTTTCCCTGTCAGGACTTGAGTGGTCAAGAAAGAATGGTTGCAGTTCCTTTTTAGTTTCTCCAATTCCCTGATATTGATTAAGGCTACAGTAAATTTCTACCATAAGTCTAGTTCTGACCATATTCTTCATTATATAAGTAACAGGCTTTCAACGTTTTACATTTCTAATTAATACTGCCCAGTTCTCTGGATTCTTACAACCTTTGAAGACATATGGGGTGCTTTACCCACTTCTGATTCTACAGAGAATGTGAAGCAGCTTACACAAACATTTTTAATAATATGGAAACACTTAGGTTAAAAGCAAGATAAGGAACACTATGCAACAGAACAATCAAGCCAAATAGAAAGTTAGAACATACGCGTATGAGTTAAAGGATCAAACCCATACAATTATTAAAACTGAATTTAAAAATGGTTTAACCATCTTGCTGGCCAATGTGGAAATGGAAACACTGACATTCCAAATCTCAAGAAAAATAGGGTTTTTTTCCTAGCACTTCATGGCCTCAAGTGAGACGCTTAGTAAGTACGGTATTAACATCACTTTTGAGGAGGAAGAAACTCAGGCGCAAATAACTGTTTAACCCCAATAAAAGTTATATGTTTTTTTTTGTTTGTTTGTTTGTTTTGTTTTGTTTT
>NC_041222.1:55617058-55623311 GCF_002837175.3 Physeter macrocephalus
TTTTTTTTTTGTTTTTGTGGTATGCGGGCCTCCCTCTGTTGTGGCCTCTCCCGTTGCGGAGCACAGGCTCCGGACGCGCAGGCTCACTGGCCATGGCTCACAGGCCCAGCCGCTCCGCGGCATGTGGGATCCTCCCAGACCGGGGCGCGAACCCGGTTCCCCTGCATCGGCAGGCGGACGCGCAACCACTGCGCCACCAGGGAAGCCCAAAAGTTATATGTTTAATGGTTGAGTTTTAAAATCTGTTTATAAAGCAAAATACATAGTGGATATTTTATAGGAGCAAACATCCATTAAAAAATATTCCTTTAGTTTTAATACTAAGTTGACCTTTGTTTAGAAGTTCCAAGTGTTCCTAAGGAAAAACTGAAATGATATTTATCAAAAATGCTGACTGAATCCTGAATTTATCAGGTAACAAAAAATACCTTAACATCATCTTAATTGGAAAACAGAAAGTAGAAATTAAATAAGTTCCAAAGAATCTCTTCTCTTCCTTGCAGATATCTGTCTAATATAGCTACACAGCTCTGATTCCCTATGACTGACCTCCCCCCAACCACACACATACGTTTAGCCATGTCCAAGGATGAGTTTATGGTATCATCTGCTTTCTTTTGGAAAAGTACCTTTTCAACAGGATAGCCAACAACAACTTCATCATCTACAGCCAAGACCTGATCTCCAACTTTGAGCCGTCCATCCTAGATGGAAACATGGAAGATTTTGAGTGAATTTACAGAAAGAATTCCCTCCCCACCACTTTCTGAGAGTGAGAAGGGAGAAGCCTCACCCTGGCTGCTGCCCCGTGCTCTGTGAGACTCTTTATGATGACCCCGCTGAGTGTATCTTCTTCACTGATGGCAATGCCCAAACCCCCCTGATCCTAGAGAAGCAAAAACAGAAACACTCAGAAAATGTGAAACAGATTAAATTTATCCAAATGGAAAGGTATGTGACCAAAACTTCGGAACACTGTCTTCTTACCCAAGGGCTAGAAAACTGTTCTAAAATCCACTGTTAGAAATCTCTTCTTTTCTTAAGCAAACTTTCAATTATTTTAATGGGATTAAATTCTCCTCCATCAAATAGTCAAATGTTTTCACTCCTCCCATATGTCCACTGCCTCTAGTATCTTTAGCATATATATCCAGTAACATATCTCTAGTAACTCTAACAAAATATCTAGAGAACTAAAACGTATTCAACAATTTAATGACTGTACAAAGTCTGAGAATTTAGCTCTGTGTAACTGGCTAACTAAGTGATTCACCACCAAAGTATCCTCCTTCTTCCTCTTTCTGGCCTACAGCTTAGAGAGAACCGCTAACACTGGCCCCTTCATCCCTTTCTGCTGTCCTTCCTCCTTTAGCAGACAAACTGCCATGACTGCTTATGCTCTGTCCGTTCTGGGGCTGAATACCCAGACTGTTTACTTCAAATACTCGTGTTCTGATGTGGTACAGAGTGAAAATTCTCTCAACTCTGAACCCAAAGACCTGCACTGAAAACCTGCCAAAGCTAGAAGAGCTACACCTACTTTTGTCTATATTTTCCATACTTTTATGAAAACCAAGTGTTCCATAACATTGGGTTTTACCTTTTCTTAACGTTTACGTGAACAAAATTACCATAGGGTTTTACACATTTCATTCTGGTTAGAGCTAGCAACCTTTCTCATTATAGTTTGCACCTAGGGAGATGGAAAGCAAAAGAGAGAAAAGGGAATCTCACCATGGTTTCTCTGAAATGTATACATGAGAGCCAAGGTTGCCACCAGACATTTAAGATCACGACAGTGAGATAAGGCTTCACCATCATTGTAAAGATCATCAACACCGTGGCTTTGCAATGATGATTAATGCTTGACGACTTTCCGACTGCCTCTGTGCATCCGCTCTGCCACTGCTTTTTCATGTGTATAATACAGAGAAAATCACACACTTCCAGAGAAAGCAGAGCTCAGGCTGTAATTTCCTTTCTGGCTAGCTCTAGAAATTTGGATACGTTACCTAACATCTCTTAACCTCAGTTTTCTTATCTCCAAAAAAAGGGAAAATAATTCTTGCCTACTACAAGTTTGCTGTGAGGATCAAGTGTAGTAAGAAAAGGCTTAAAAGCCTGATACAGTATGCAAAAGTGTTGTTATCACACACACATTCCTTCTACTTATAACTCTACAGGATATAATCAAATTGACTTCAGATAAAGTGTCTAAACTTGCCAGCATTTTGAAACCCCGAACTCTGATCTAGTGGTCAAAGAATCAGGCACAGTGAACAGAAGGTCAACGTGCAACGAGACTGACAAGTCTCAATGCTGATGCCAAATGTAAAAAACTGAGCTACCCTCTATTTGGGACACTCCACACCAATGCTCTTTCCTACTACCACAAATAAATATTCGTTTGAATAAGTAATACTCTATATCTACCATGACTGTATGTACTCAATTCTGAGATTTGATTCTATTATTGTCTATTCACTTAACTGTAGTCAGAAAAGTACTTTACTAAGTACAGACAGCATTTGCTGGTTGTTAACCCAACATCCATTCTCGTTGTACTCCTTTATACAAACTCAGAGACTTCTATTAGAATATCCAGTCCCCTCTCCCACTGCTGCCTCAAACGACTCTCTCTTAAATGGCAATAGAATGAGGGATTCTTGAATGGAAGTGTATGGACTTCTTGACAGAAAAAGCTTTAATAACTTCTTTTCCCTCTACCCACAACACAAACTGCCCACGATGACTTTTCTTAAACGTATATGATAAGACCAGAGCAATCCATTTTTGTAGAGTTATTTATTTTTTAAAAAAGAAATCAAACCAAGAAGAGTCACAGTATTTTTTTCCACTAAATGCTTAACAAAATCTGATCACATGCCAGGCTTTATGCCCACCACTTTATAAACAAGTCACTTAATCTTTATAATTACAATATTATCAGAGGTAATACTATCATCTCCAATTTATAGGTAAGAAAATTGAGGCAGGGCTTCCCTGGTGGTGCAGTGGTTGAGAGTCCGTCTTCCGATGCAGGGGACGCAGGTTCGTGCCCCGGTCCGGGAGGATCCCACATGCCGCGGAGCGGCTGGGCCCGTGAGCCATGGCCGCTGAGCCTGCGCGTCCGGAGCCTGTGCTCCACAACGGAAGAGGCCACAGCCTCTGCCCGCGTACCGCAAAAAAAAAAAAAAAAAAAGAAAATGGAGGCAAAGCAAGACCACACAATGTGTGAAGTCTGGACCTGATGGAACAAAGATTCAATCCAGACAGACTGCCTCTGATGCCCTGGCTGCCTTGGAGCTGGGGAGTCACAGAGGAAGCACCCCTTTCTGCTGCAGCATTTCATGTTCAATCCCTCTATCCCACCACCCTACCTCCTCCCTTCCTCTCCTCTTCCCTGAGCATGTCACTACTCTTTCTGCTTCTATTCTGTTCATCCACTGCCCACCTGCATTCCAGCATGAGCCTGCAGCACTTGAAAACATTTACAGGTGCCGTTCAACATCTGTTCAACAAACCACTTCTTTAAAGTGGTCACTTGAACCTAAGGCTCAGATCTTTGCAAAAGCAAATACCTCAGGGATGCCTATCGGTGAGACTTCTAGTTATTTGAGCTTTGGTTTCACGAAGGACAAAGACTATAACTTCCGTTTCTTTATTCTTTTTATTTCCTCCATAGCAGGTCCTTGGTAAATAAATCAAAGGAGAGATCACTAAATGTCATACCTTGGGATAATCATAAAGGCAGGAAAAGCTGGGTCCCTGCCCAAGTATCAGTTAGCACAGTGGTTCTCAAACTTTAGTGCACACTGGCATCACAGAGAAGGCTTATTATTAAAACACAAGATGTGGGCGCACCCCCCAAAGCTACTCATTCAGGAGGTCAGGGTGGGTCCCCACACCTGTAGTTCTAACAAGCTCTCAGGTGATGCTGATGCGGCTGGTCTGGAGCCCAGTTTTGAGAACCAGTGAATTAAAACACCAGTGTCAAAGAAGTCACATCATTTCACTCCAATTCAAAGCAGATTTACCTTGGGAAGCTCCAGATGTTGCACGTTTGGAAATGAACTGAGGTCCACAGCTGCATCGGAAGTAGTAACACTCGGTTCAGCCTGACAGAGGGAAAGAAATGACAAAATAGGCAACTGAGTGTTATGTAGTTTTGTTTGTCTAAATACAGGGGCTACTTAAACAAAATTATTTCATATGCTGTAATTCCTTACTATTTTATTATTTCATGACATTTATGAACATTATATTCTCTTTAAAATATGAATAAGGTGTGATTAAACAGCAATTATTTTGGAGCACAAAGACACAAGGTGCTCCTCAAGACTGCCTGGGTTTACTCCACAGTGCTATCTAACAACAGCCCAGCTCCAAACGGAGCAAGCACTGAAACACAGAACACCAGCAGAGGCACCATTCACTATGCTTTACTGTGCTAGTCATCAAGTGTATTTAGAAGCTATTAAATGTTTTACCTGAAAATTACTAAAATCCATTTTCTTAAGGGACATATTTGGTACAATTCATATGAAAATAAAATTTTCTCCCTTATAATCTTGAAAAACCACTTGACTCAGTTCACCATTATCAGCAGTGAGTTAGTTCACCAGCATGAGACAATGATTTCTGCATCTTATGTACAGAAAAACCCAATGTATAGATATTAATTTAGGGAAGAACGTTTCCATTTCTATGCCTTTTCCCACTGATAGTTATATCACGGTTCTTCTAATTTTAAGCTTTTCTCTCTCTCCTATCTCCTTTTACTCATTCTAAGCATGTATCCAATGCATCTCCAAATCAAAACAAAACTCCCACCAAAAACTCAATTTTTTGTCACCCTCTAGCCACTGCCTCATCTTTCCTAATTTCTTATCCAACATTTGCTTTCTCAAAATCATTAATCATCTCCTAATTGGGAAATCCAAAGAACTCTATTCACCTTCTCACTTGAGTTCCCTGCAGTATTCAAGGCTGTGGAATATACCCTTTCTCAATGGGGCTCTCTCTCCTCAGCTCCTGTGCAACATGCCAGCCTGGTTCTTCTTCATCTCTGACCTCTCTTTGTCAGCCTTCCTCCTTAGTGTTGATATTACACATTTCTGACCTGGGCCCTCTTCTTCTCTAAATGTTCTCCATAGGCCAGAGCCTCAGCTCCCACGGCTCCCAAGTCGGCATCTATGGGGATTCATCTCTAAACTCTACACCAGACGTCTCCAGGGACACTCCTACCAGGCTTTCCAACAGGCACTTCATTCCTAACCTGCCTCAGAGAGAATGTTCTCTACTTTTTCTTTTTTTTTACAAATATTTGCTTCTTTTTTATTTTAGTGAAAGTTAGCCATCTATCGAGTCACTAAGTCAGATATCTGGAAGCCTTATATCTCTTGTCTGTATCATTCACCAGTTTATTCTCAGCCCAAAACACAGAACCTATTACAAGGCAGATACTCAACAAATATTTGTTGGATAAACAGATTCTCAATCGGTCATTTTTCCTCACTGAGTATATTTAGTTAGGGATGAAGTAATGTCAATTTAGGTCCTAAATATCTCACATAACCACTCCTTCTTCTCTCTCTTTTTTTTTTCTGCATTCGTTCAGGCCCTCATTATCTATCCCCTGAGCTACTCCAATAATGTTCTTACTCCCTTTAACTTAACTTCTCTGCCCTGCAACCTCTGATTTTTCTCTGCACCATTTCCAGAGAAGTTTTTAAAAATATAATTTTCATTCTTTGAATTTGCAAAGACATGGCCTCAAAGACAAACTCTGCATCATGATCCCCATGATCCGACCCTACCCATTCCTTGCCTCCCACTGTTAGTAACACTCTGCAGTTATCAATTCTCTTCATTTGCCAGAGCCTCCAGGCCAGTCCTCAATCCAAGTGCTCTGCCTGCAATGTTTATGGCCCCCAAGTCATCTACTTCCAATATACACTTCATGTGTAACCTCCCCTATGAAGTCTTACTCTCGCTTTCCCTCCAGAGGTAAAATTGTCAACTCCTTTTCTACCTTCATTATTCCCTTTGCAGACTCTACTAGTAGCCTTCATGTAAGCGGTGTGCTTATTTACATGAGTGTTTTTTCTTCTTTCTTTTTTTTTTTTTTTTTTTTTTTTTTTTTGCGGTACTTGGGCCTCTCACTGTTGTGGCCTCTCCCGTTGTGGAGCACAGGCTCCGGACGCGCAGGCTCAGCGGCCATAGCTCACGGGCCTAGCCGCTCCGCAGCATG
>NC_041222.1:55623354-55703154 GCF_002837175.3 Physeter macrocephalus
AGCCGCTCCGCAGCATGTGGGATCCTCCTGGACCGGGGCACAAACCCGTGTCCCCTGCATTGGCAGGCGGACTCTCAACCACTGCGCCACCAGGGAAGCCCTACATGAGTGTTTCTTATACTAGGGTATAAACATCTTGGGTGCCAAGGCTATGACTTACTTATCTTTTATATCCCTGCAAGAGTTCTATAATTGTTAGCTGAATTAATAAGTGGTGTATCAAGCAAATATTCCCAGAAAAACAAGCATAAGCTACATACCTCCTTATTTTGAAGATTCTCTGAGGTAGCAGGCAAAGGTTCCACTGTATGCCCAGGACATACGGCCATCTGACTCACTGCATCTTTACTTCTAAAGGAAAAAAGCACTGACCTATCATATCATGAGCATTCATATGATTTTCATTCTTTAGCTTGAAGACTCAGATTATTAGAGAAAATTCTGGGACCTGGAACTACAACACTCACACATTTATATATGCTTTATTTTCATTCAAAAGAATTCAGAATTGAAAGGCAAAGGAAAAATATTTAATAAACCAGAAAAAAAATGCTCACCTGATAAAAATTATTTTTACTTTAGAAGGGGCACATTTGATGATTGATGAAGCATTCTGATGACTTCTTCCATATAAAATTTGACCATTGATCTATGAGAAATAAATATCATTAACTGAACCTAGAATTTTAATTTCACAAATTCTGATCATCCTATCTAATGAAAAGCACATTTGTTTCTCCCTTTAAAATATTACATATATTTTTCTTCCTAGAACATGAACCTGACTTTGATGGTGAGAAAAGAAAAGCTCGTGTTTAAAGCCAACATTAAAATAACATGCATGTTGTCTGATCTCCAGAGACTAAAGAGGCACAACTCGGAATGACTATAGGACAGTATTCAGGCAGGCGACAAGCTTCTAGAGTGCTTTGTACCAAGCAAGGGCTCTGTGGAAGCCCCTGTGACCCGCACAGATCATCCCGGGAAGGCCCTGACTGTCATGGCTCCTAATTAATCTCAAAACTCAAGGCCGGGGAATAGGCCACTGGGAGAAGCAGTGCCAGGGGATTCAGGGTTTAGGCAGCAAAATGTGCTTAAGCAGCACAGTACCTCATGGAAACTGCCAATCATCCCGTCATTTAGTCACTGCTGACTGAGCCTTCCTAGCCAACAGGGAAACACACGAGGCATGGTTCAAGCAGCATAAAGACACATGTATCCCAGCCCACAGGAGGCGAGGACGAACAAATCAAGCAAACACAATTCTAATACTGTAAAGTATGGTCCACAAGTTTATCTTGCTTGGCGGGCTGAATTACTGTGTTTGTTATTTAGCCTCAAATATGACTCCGCCACACCCCACCCCCATCACGTCTACCATTAGGGATTCAACTCCTAGAAGGTTCCTAGTGGATCAGTCTCATTACCAGGGCATGATTGGCCATTTGGTTTTTTCAAAAGCTCCTAATAAAAAAATGCAGCACACAAAAAATGTTTTTGAAGTGTGATCTTTATTACTGTCTTGGGGCAAAAATTGTTTCTGGTGCTATACAGTCACAACCTTTTAATGGAAGTTAATGGGAACATGGGCTGTAGTTAGTAGAGATTTGGTCTAGAGCCAAATTTGCTGCAATGTATCTATTTTATTAGAGAAGCGGTAGTTTCCTCAGTCACCATATGAGACCCGGGTGGATTTTCCGGAAACTGATGGTTCCATTGCACCAATTCAGCGAGAGTAAATTCAGCGCTTTCCATAAGAACTTACCTCTAGAAGCTCATCTGCAATCTGCAATCGACCATCTTTCCCAGCTGCTCCATTTGGATCAATCCCCACTATAAAAACACTCATCCTGGACCGGTCTTTGTTCCCAGCAAGACTCAGACCCAAACCACTACGACCCTTCTCCAGTTCAATCATATGTAGCTCGCCTGTTAGGGTTCCATAACGCTCTCTGATATTTTCTACACACAACAAGAACAAAAAACCCACAGATAGTAAGAGCTAATTCACAGCCAAATGCTTTATTATGGAAGGTTATTTAGAATGGCATCTTAAGGGCATTATTTGTACCAAAATGTAATCCTTGGCAGTTAAGAAAACGCTAAATAGACTGGCGGCCTGGGCATCAAGACTGGTTTCCTGGAGCACCCAAACTTTGAGGAATTTCTCTGCATCCAGGGTGCAGAGTACAGTATCTGATTAATCAGCTCATCTGGGGTGATCAGGCCCAAAGAAGTGATCCACATTAACAAACTCTCAAAAGACTGTGATTAAAACAGAAAGTTACTTTATCATTTGCAGAGAACAGAACATCCAGAGGACTTGTCTGTACCGGTCAGTGGAAGCTCTTCTCCCACAGGAAAATCTACATGGCATGTCACATCATGTTGGATGGTGCTCGGTACAAAGATCCAGAATAAAGGGGATGGGTCTTCTTACTGCACAGAGCCATCAGGCCACACACACTGATGCACCTGCTGTCATTAAATGAGACCTTTCATACCTCACATCCCACATGTTCAAGAGGTAGAGTTTATTCTTTAATCTGAGAGGGAAAGGCCGCAGGTAGGTGCCCCAGGCCCAGATGAACAACCAGCCAGTGGTAAACACTAATCACCAGGCACGTGAGTGAGCCATCTTGGAGGTCCAGCCCAGCTGAGCCCGGTCAACCACAGCACCTTGACAGATTAATAATAACTTGTTTTCTTAAGCCATTAAATTTTGGGGTGGCTGTAACATGGCAATATATGAACACTGCATTTGATGTTTTCCTCAGAGTACATTCTGGCCACCTTGATGGATTAGCAAAACATTCTAATTTCATTAGAACTACACTGAGAAAACTGCAAACTTTACAAATCATTTCTTAGAAAACGTTACTATTTGGCTAATATCATGCATTCTATGTTGATTCTTAACTGCATCAATTTCATAAATTGCCGTTTCCTGACTCCTTCTTGAATCTAGCAGCACAAATCTGTACTCTGTACTTCCTAAAAGCATATACCATAGCATTCTTAAAAGAAATAATTACATTTTTAAATGAAACTTTTTAAAGCACTGACACATAACTTTGAGCTTAATGTTTAATATTTCCCTGTAAAATGGCTTATTTCTTTAGGAAACGGAGACACACCCATGATCCTAATAACAGCTGCCTTCGAATGCTTCCTATGCATCATTATGGCCCCTCAAACATTATCTAATTCACTGTTAGCAACAGGGAATGTAGGAACTGAATTTTAAAAAGGGGGATATCACCAGGCTGAAACTTAGAGGCAGTTAAACAACTTCCCAAATGTCCCACGTTTTTATCTCAACAATTATACTATGTTGCCATCTTAGTACAAAAAATACCTAAAATCAAGGCTGTTCTACCAGCAACAACAAATAGATTTTACAGTGAGGAATACGAGGCCTAGAGATGGGTGATGACTTGTTCAAGATCAAGAGATGGCTCATCTAGTACAGCTTCTGAGAGAGTGCCCTGTCCTTTTTAACTCTCATACAAATGGCAAAGTGGGCTTGAACAGGGATGCAGATTTAGAAAAAGGAAGAACATGATTTCATGCCTCAGGAATGTGTGCTGTATTCAAGTATAACGAACAGCAGTTTTTTCCACACAAAATTGCAGCATGTATAACTGAAGGTGAAACGTACTTATTCATCCAGGACATAAGCCTTGAGAAACCCAGAGCTACCTTAATACCTCTTATAAGTCAATGCATTTCAAAAAGACAACTTACTCCAGCTGTAACCAAACTCATCCTCTTTGTCCACATCTGCTGAGATTTCACTTGCCGATGACTGTGCATGATCCTCATTCATTTCTGCAAATGCTGGAGGAGGGGGCGGAGGCACACTGCACAGCGGAGCCTTTTCTGGCTCGGATTCTGACTGACTGGGAGCCTGTGGGAACAAGAAGAATGCAGTGGGTATGCAGTCTAAGGAAGGAAGACTCAACGAAAAGAAATAAGTCTGCAATGTCAAAAAAAAAAAAAGAGTAGCTTTAAAATATCTCACATATTAAATAATGGGAAAATATACATATATAAAAAATGGTAGAAAGGATTCAGGTAAAGTTTAAATACACTAAACAAAATAGTATGTTCAGAGCACAATCCATTAAATGGTTATATAGTATTTTAAGGTGAAGAATTAAAGGCTTAAATAACTTAAGATGAAAAGTTGTACAAACTTGCTTTTTTGGAAAAAATATTCTCATTCGAAAGTTATCTGGGCAAGATTTTTTGGGTCTAGAAAAGGCTTCCAAGAAACTAGAAAAAAATTAATGAAGTTAATTATATAATCAAGCAAAGCAGTTCAAAGCTTTTAGTGAGAATATAAAGAATTATTTATTTCTGCCTGAATCCTCTCTCAAAATGACTTGTAACAAATTCATGAAAATGAGCATTGCACATGCAGGGTTCATCTACCAGGGAGATATTTTGTTAGCAAAGAGCACACAAATTCAGATCTCAGGGGGGCTGGTTTTAAGGGACAAAACCACCGGCCCCTTACCAACGTAGCCCTAAAGGAAAACGGGAAAACAGGGTTGAATACTTCATACAAACCCAAAGTTTGGCTGGTATATTTGCTGTCACTTAGGGCTACAAGTCTTATTTCACAAAAAAAAAAAAAAAAAAAAAAAAAAGGACTTGGTATCACCAGGTTCTTTTTTTCTTTAACTGAAACACAGTTGATCAAATTTTTATATTACAGATTATCAAGCAGAATATTAGAGTCAGAAAGGCCCTTAAGTCATTTTATTCATTTACTCATTTTGCAGATTAACAACCCAAGGCTGTGAGATGTGCAAGACTTTGTTCAGAATCACCCAGTGAAACTAGACTTCTTTTTGCTTAATTCTTAACCTAATCCAATGCACTTTCCATTATATCATGTTGTCGCCTCCAATTTCTACAGTAAGACAGACAGTACATAACTCAAGGGTCAGAGATACCAGCTAAAGTTCCAACATTGCGGTCAGGCTGTCCCTGACGCCTTGAACATACATTTTTCCTTCCTTCTTTGTTTTACCTTTTTTTCCTATATAAAAATCCCTCTGATATACCTCATTTTGTTTTATATGTGTATATCTGGAAAAAGATTGTGACTAAGAAATATTTCTTAGAGAACACACTAAATGACAGGCATGTACAAATACTTAAGAATAATTAGTGTCAAGAATCAAAAAATATACCTAAAAATGAAACTATAGGGCACTGAATGTGATCTTTCTTTGATGATTCAGAAAACACTTCGGATGCTAAGCTACCCCAAAAATGTTCCTAGCAAACATGAATTACTATTTTTCCGGCAAAGCACAGGTGAGCTGATTGATAGACACTTAGGGGCAACAGATTTTCAAGTCACAGAATCTGCTGCATTAAAATGTTTGGTTTACATACCATTGGCCAAACAGACAAAAATTACTAGTGGAAACAGAATCCTTGTTATCCTCCCAAGTGTTGTGCCATAAAACTCTCAAATTAGCAATGTACAAATAAATATAAACAAACAAATAAAAAACTTCATGTGATCCAATGGAGGTTCATTAAACATACTAGGATAGGAAGGAACATGTAATTTAGAATTTTTCTGGTTAAAAGTTTTTAAAAAATTTACCTAACTATGGAAAATGTGAGAAAGCATGAATTAAGCCCCTTTAATTTTTAAAAAGTGGAACAAAATCTAATATAAACTTGTCATAATTTTAATAAATTTAGGGATGCATATTTTATAGATCGTACTCTCTGATAACTTCCGAGCTCTTATTTCCTTAAAAACAAACAAACAAAACCTGCTTGTCTAAAAACTATTCAGGATCTTACTTAGGCAGAACATTTTCGTACTGTGAGTGAACTCAAATGGTGCCCTAACATAACTGATCAATCATAAAGCCAATACAAGCCTACATTTACTAAAGGGGCAATTAGGTGTTCTATTTTATTATCCCTGATACTCTCATTCTTACTGAGATCATGTAATTTAGCTTGCTGTTGACACTTCTTAAAATTTACCAGTAAAAATACAACTCTTTAACAAAGACCATTTAGCCTTCATTGGCAAAAATGCAAAGTGTACTTGAAATCACTCCATGCCATGTATGCACACAAGTATAACGTACACACACAGCACACTGTAACACACCCACTTACTTGTGAAAATTTCACACTAAGACAAACCTTAAATGGTGTGGGAGCAAAAGGGTTAGTTGGGGAACAACGGAAGAGAACTCTACTTGAATTCTGTAATGCCTACAGTAACAGAAAACATATTCCTTCAGATATAGCATCTTTGGTTATCCATATTACAATAACATGAAAAATCTAATGAATATTCATAAAATGCTTCCTGAAAAAAATTAACAGCTTTCTTCCTTTCACGATCAAATTATAGTATACAAGTTCTTGTAAGTTTTTGTTTCAATTTTGGATTTATAATTTCATCAGAATATGAGAATATCCAAGTATAGATTTACAAATGTTGAAACAGTTCCATGTTTCCTCATAAGGCATTTACACGGACATACTTTATGAATATTCAACAAACTCCTGCATATACACAATTATGTATGGAGTGATTAACTAACAGAAGAGCTTTTAGGACTACCTTGTATAAGTCTGAGAAGGATTTAAACCAATACAAGGTTTTTAAAGAAATTATGTGTGAACGTAGCTCATATATTTGGCAACTAACAAAAATTTATGTATCTGAAAAGTCAACTCACACCAAAATATAGGAAAGGCATTGGACTCACGTTCTCCCTTACTCTTCAGAAGGGCCATGTAATTTCAGCTACAAAAATGAATAGGTTCTGGCAAGAAAATGTGCTTAAGAAAGGATTTGCATGCCCACTCCAAACACACAGTTTTTTGTCTTTTTTTTTTTTTTTTTTTTTAATCCTTGCCCAAATTTAGTAAACACTGAACTGGGACAAAGGCACAGTAGCAACAAAGAACAAAACATTGGCAAAAGGCAATGGCAAGACAATGGTCATTATCCAACCTTGTCAGCGTTGAACTGTAGAGAATCAGCAAATGGGTTAGTGCTGCTGAACTTGTACTTAGGGTAAAGGTTGTGCGGCAAGGAAGGCAAAGGGGATTTCTAAAAGGAAACATAAGAGGCGCTGAGCGCAAAAGAAATGTACTTAAAATAACTCATTTATAAGGACAAAGCAATTGCTGATTTTTAAATAACTGTGCGACGCTTGATCCTGTCAGATCTCATAATTAATAACAACATCTTATCAAACAGTCTAGAACTCAGGGTTTACCTCTAGCAACTTGAATCCACACTCAAATCTAAATCTGGCCACAAAACACACAGGAATCAAGTCTGTCAAATTGATCCCAAATTTCTTTTGTTTTCACTGAGTGTCTTCACTATCACCGACAGAGAAGCACATATATTTCACCCACTTATATTGACACATGTTCCATGCATGTAAGTAAACATGCTTCAAAATTGAAACCAAAAAAGGTTTTCATTTACACTTAAAAGCAAATTATGTTTTGGTAAAACAAAGAAAAAAGAGTCTATCTGTTGCAGAGTGCAAATCAGACATCTGTCCGCTAGTCCATTGGTAACCTTCAGTATTCTGTTATCTTGTTTCCCAGTAAGGAAACGTTTCATACCTTGACTAGATATTAAGTTTGCTTCACTCAACAGTATTCTTTAATTTAAAAAATGAAATCAACAATTTTTAAAGAAATGACCGGCTGTACAGTGGTGTTCTCTATTTCTGCACACTTTTTGTGGAGCTAGGAACATATATATATATATATGTATACATATATAAATTTCCTATAAAAGTTCCCATATTACTGGGGAATTTATGAGGCTTGCGGTAATTTCTGAAGTCCTGCCTTACAGTGTTCACACAGGTTTTGTGGCTCGCCTGTGATACGCTCTGAGCTTGGACTACTGGAGCTGAATATACGTATTACAGGCAGGATGACTGCCAGAGAGAATGTAGCATTTTCATAGTAAAAAAAAAAAAAAAAAGAAAAAAAAAAAAGAAAAGTAATTTCCTTAGCACAATAAATTCTTCTCTTTTTTCACACTGCTATCTTTTTCTTTTATTGACTGTATCTTTCAGGGGAAATTGCAGACGTTTAAAATTCATTTTGGCTCTAACTAAATGTTTGTGTTACTTCTCTCTATAAAAAAGCCCTACTGGCAAGCATCAAGAGTAGGGAGAGGTTGTCATGTGACACCACCCTGTATGAGAGAACACTCTACAAAGACTATCCTCACTCAATACGCCTGCACTAAAGCTTATGCCACATCACCCTTTCAATCTGCTCTTCTTGCGATGTTTTTCCTACAGAAGGAAGATGGGTAAAAGAAATGGGCACACTGACATTTCTGCTCATCTCAACTTTCTCTCTGCTTTTCAATTTAAAATGTCAAACTCCTGCTTTACAAAAGAGAAGATCACAAATGCCAAAAAACATGACCATTTATTAAGGTGGAAGAAATGACTAGGCAGAGATTAAAAACACATCCTAGGCAAAGTAACTCAATGCTATGGAAAGTAGATTATTTCTAATCCTCATACATGGGATTGTCAGGTTTTACATTTCCTTTATAATTCTGTAGAACAATATAAATCAAAATAATAATGGAAAGAAACGGAATATTTTAAAAGAGCTCTGGTTTTTTTGTTTGGCTTTGCTTTTTGTTATTTCAACTTGCAGCTCTTAAGGATTAGAATTTGGCCCTGATAGGAGAGTATAAAAGTACAGGATGAGCACAGCAAATGAAATAGTAGATCACTCTATTATTAGGGAAGGATTTATAGAAACAGACTATATCTCTTATTAAAAAATCAGTGATGAAACTTGTGTTTATAGTTCCAAGGGCTGATGAAAACAGAAACCTTATTAACTAAAAAGAAGCACAGGGAAGGCAAAATCATCCTCTGGCCCATATTAGTGGGACCCACCCTTTAATGCGACAATGTGGTCAGACTGAGTTTGAAGTGTCATACTGGTGGAATTATCAGGGCTAGTTCTGGGAAGTTCTAATTCTCGAACAGTTTAAGAGCCAAAGAGACTGACTGGCTTTTCAGTCTATGTACAAGTTTTTCTTGAAGCTTTATTATATCCAGAAATAAAACGTTTCCCATCAAGAGACTCTTATGTATGTGTAATTTTTTTCCTTTAGATTCCTGGAGACATGATTATTTTCATAGGGAAGTAAATCATTAAAAACAAAGTAGATCTCATCTTAAATGCAAAATTAATTCTAATTTCCCAAAGCAAAATATGTATGTAGAGGAGGAAAAATATCTTTCCTCTACCTGTCGTAGATTCTTGACTGGACCTCTGTAACGAAAAACAAATTAACGAGAGAAAAGTATGTATATTGATTTAACGTAAGTTTTGCATGACACGGGGCCTTCATAAGGAAATGAAGACCAGAAGAAATGATTAAGTCTGAGTGTTTTTATAGGAGGTCTTATGAAGAGTAGAAAGTTACAGAAAATATGATAGGACAAAACAGCACAAGCTAAGTGTAGTTAACTGGGGGAAACTTAGCAAGGCCTGTTCATTCTGATTCCTCCTCCTCTGGAGATAAGGATGCTCCTTTCCTTAAGACCTCTCAGGAGAGTCTTATGACCTGCTTCAGCAGAGAAGGGGGAGGTCAGAGTCTTTCCAGCACCTGCCTTTTCTCAAATAACTTCAGTTTAAATATTCAATATGCCAAGGTGTCGTATTTCAGGGTACCATGTCCTAAACCCTGTCACATATCATTTGATTACACATGTCATTCTAAGCAAGATTTATTCTGGAATAATTGTTATAAATCAGGCCTCATTATACCTTAGATAATAAAATAGGAGTATTTTCCAGGTGCATGAGAAAAATATCTTCCTAGTGCATTAGAAAATGTGACTGGCATTGAAAGAAATGTTTGTAGTTTTTTCAAAAGTAATCTGAGAATCCTATTCAGCAGTTTATAGTATTGTCCTAAATGATATAAAAGTTGGAAATTAAAAATAAAAAAAGGAATAAAACCCACCCACACACAAAAAATAGCTTTAACTTAACTTAAACAGCCATTTACCAACATTATCATACTGTGTCTATGTTTAACACAACAAATGTAGAAAGATCTGTAGTTATTTAAACAAACTGAATAGCATCTGAAAAGAATGCAGGATGATACAGCCCCACCATTTGGCAGATTTTCTCATCTGAATGGATAATTATCACCTAACAATCAACAACTGAATGATTAAAAACTGCAGATGTGAAGATAACTGCTTACATTAAGAACTACTATTTCATTTCTTACAGTGAACTCAGACCAGAGCTACACCTGTCTTGACAACAAAAGGAAAAACCAATAGGATAAATCTGGTCACTTTGTTTCCCAGGGCACAGAATATTGACAAGTTCCTTTTACTGATCTCATCTAAAAACCTTTCATTTGAGCATTGCTATCTTAAATTTTTAATTTTAAGAATTAAAATTAAATGTATTATACATAAAATTACATATTTTAAGTTTTAGATGATTCTTTTCACTTCCCTCACATGTGTTAACATTTTCTTTCTAAATACAACAAACCCTAAGAGCTAATAAGGAGGTATTTCAAAGAGATTCAGTATGACAGGGGTTCTTAAATCCAGAAGTGGAAATTCTCTATGAGCCTCAGAACATCTAGGAAACTCCTGAAATGCTATGTGCAAACTTTGCAGTAAATGTGAAGAACTTTCTAAGGGGTATGTGCCCCCAAAATATTTAAGAGCTGCTGCACAGGAAAATATTATTTTTTTTCACTGAGGCATAAAGAAGAAATAGAAAAAAACAGTTTTAAACTCCTGGCATAATTTTCATCTTTGTAATTTTCAACACATCGAATACACAAAGCTTCACTTAGTATCTTCATAAACAACATTCACTGAATGTGCTTAGAATTTCTAAAACATTTTTTAAAGCCATTTCACCTGTGACGACTGATGGTAAAATGCATTAGTAGGTCTCTGTCCACCAGGGGCTATACGGTAATGAGAGCTATACAGTCAGTGATGATGGCTGGGAAACAGCAGGTATGAAATCACTAGATCTAAACATACAGCTTAAACAAAATCCATCATGTGGAAAGTTAATGTTCACTGGGATAGACAAATACATTAAAGATCATGCACAGGAAATCATGAGATTGCATAAACTGGAAATTCTGTCCAGAGAATAAATTTATAAAGAAAATGAAATCTCTCTGGCTTCTAAGGGACTTGACATCACAGACTATGAACCTGAATGACTCCACCACATCCCTCTTAACAACTTAAATATTTTATGACTATAGTGAACACTAATAATTATCCACCTAGATGCCTATGGGCCACCAATGAATCCTACTTCTGTGTTGTTAACAGGCTTCAAGTGTCTGTTAAACATGGTAGAAGGGATTTCCAGGACAACTCAATTGGAAAAAAGAAAAAGAAAAAAAAGCAAAATAAACTTCTAAAAAGTCTCCTGAGATTTCAAGACTCGATCTCGGGTCCTAGAAACAACTTGGCCCTGGATACATTAGATTCCAAGTTGAATACTGTTTGGATATGCCTACCTTGCCCTTTGTGTTTGCTTACCCTTGGTCTGTTTATAATGCTCTGTACCATAAAGACTACAGGGTTGCCTGCTTTCCGAATGGCTTCCACAGCTTGTTCATGGCTTGCATCTCTGAGGTCCATGCCATCCACCTGCAATGGAAGGCCTCAGCTTAACATTTCAAGAAGCTACAGAACAACAGAACAATTTGTCGATCTGGAGTTTTGAGGATCCTGGGTGAGTCTCCTAAAAAATCTGTTTCAGATTCAAAAATAATTGAGAGTACTTATGAGGCTCCAGAACTTTTCATTTGTCCAGCAGACTTGTGGTCCCTTGTTTTGGACACATAATCAACTGAAATAATAATCAATTAAAATGAAGGCTCTGCTTCTGCTTCCCTTACACTGCCCAGTTGTTCCTTTAAATTAATATATCAGCATCATTAAAGAAATAATATAAGGGAACTGCCTAGCAGCACTGTTTTCATCATGAATGTCACTGTACAAATTTTCTTCAAATTCATTACAGAGTGGTTTGGGAAGTGGGTGTGTGAGGCTTTGTGTATTTCTCTCTGTACAGGGAAGCTTGAAGTTAAAAACAAAATTCTGATGTTCAGAAAACTCAGGTTTTGGTAAGGTTAGTTTGGCAAAAGAATCTTTGCAGTAGACGTGGTAGGAGCTGGAAGCCAAGAAACTGTGCTTATCTGTTAGTAATTCTTATATAAATAGCTTGAAAGTGAAAGTTATTTTGTAACTTTTTATTGACCATGGCTTGCCTGGATGATGATCAGCTCAGCTTATACACTATATGAACAGGAAGGAAAATAGTTTGAAAGGCCAAATGCTAATCCTGCCAGAAAACTATAGGACACTGGTATAATTTTATCATTTCCAATTACCAGAGAATGGTATATACAACAAAATAGAAAAATCAGAGTAGACATAATTCTGAAAAAGAAAATTATTAGATCTCTGCATAGAACATTATCACCTTTAAAAGAATTATATACTATATTTAATTAAAAACTTCCCTCATGTTGATACTTAGATGAAATAACAACATCTCTTTCAGTGCATATTAAAAATGGCTTCTAACTTTTTGTAAAATAGAAGTATTTATGTTTACTATATATTCCATTAGTGGGAAAATTTAACAGGACATTAAATATCTTTGCTCAAGTCCAAAGAACTCTATACTTAGAATGGAATACTTCTCAGGTCTCTAATTTACATACATTTTCAGAAACTCTTAGCAGAGACATGTTCTAGAATCCCCAGGATTACAGAGGCCTAAGGCTTCTTATTTACAGAAAAAAAGCCCCTGCACGTAACAACATTCAACAAACTGTTGCTTAGCGGTATTTTACCACACGCAAAAATCCTTTCTTTTCAATTTGAAAGGGATGTTTTAACTCTCTTAATACACTGAAACAAACATTTTGGTGCAAACTATGATTAATCTTTCCTTGAAATAATTTATAAACATTTCTTACTTTTTTCTACTTAGGTCAAAGGTATTCAATAGTGAAGTACCTATAAAATAAACTGCCTTGTGATAGTCTTAAATTAGAAATTTTATGTAGTACTATAACTAAAAAAGAATCCTTTAACAGGGGGCTAAGGTATCATCTAATGAAAAGTAAAGATGCAGGAAGAGAGAAAAAAAAGCCCATCATTCTTCCATATAAATGGTCAGAAGAAAAAAAACCAAAACACCAGACTTGGCCCTTGCTTTCTCTCAAGTCTCAATCTTCTTCCTTCTTCAACTCTCAGAGACAATCAATAAAGGAATAAATAGATCAATGCCCAAAATGTTCATTTCAAAGTTGTGACTGATATGTATAACCTTCTTCTACACAATTAAGGCATTTTAGTGTCTAAGTTATATGGATTTAGAAAATGAGAGACAATCACTTGTACAAAGTAAAAATAATGGTTGTTATAATAACAAAGTGGTCGGTTTCTATTTGGAAGTTGTCTCTTTTAGTCTTCTCTCTAAATCCTGACAACTCAGCAAACCTGGGTCAGCTACGCCTTCCTCTAACCTGAACTAAAACTATGCTTATGCTGATCAAATAATTCATCACACTGTTCTGAAGTGACCTGATCACTTGTCAAGTCTGTCCCACTTGACAGGCAGGCACAGTGTTTTATTTACTGTGGGATGCCCAGAGCCTATTACAGCACCTGGAATGCAACAGCTTCTCCAGGAATATTTGTTGAGTAAATGATGAGTGACTCGTGAGAGAAGAGTTAATTTAAAATATTAAACTTAGCTTTCAATTAAAGGATTAGGTACAGTTTGACCAAACGCTTCTCTCTCACACATAACGAAGTACTCATACATGCGTACACACGTGTGTACGTACCAACTCACGTGCGCGCGCGCGCACACACACGCACACACACACACACACACACACACACACACACACACACAGCCCTTAGCGATGAATGGGGAATGGACACAGCACTGAGATGGAGGAAAAGCCACGCTTGGATTGGCAGGGGTGGTGGGGGAGACATTTATATAAAAGGCAATCAGGATCTTAGCATAAAAACTACCAAAAAGACTCACTTTAAAAAAATCTCATCCAACAACATTTAAGTATTTCTCTAAATAAAATCTCATTTAAGGGATTAATTATGATGTACACATTCTGTGCATGTACATATACTTTTAAACGATTCAATGATTTCCCCAAGAAATTAGCTTTGTTCTTTAAACCAAACTTAATTATTTTATCTTAGTGCCAATGTTTTTTTAAACAGTTGATTATACCCCTAAACACCCATCTCTACATCGATATATAATCTGTCATCATATGCTGAAGAGAAAAATTATGGACAAAAACAAACAAATAAGAAAGAAATGCTTTAACAGCAAACACATTTTACTCTAATGTTGGGTCAGTGTAAAGATGATGACTCCCTTGGTAAAGAGGGTGGCCCAGGTGAATAATTTTAGCACAGAAAGCTCACTGGAGGGTACCTCTACTATTCTATCTCCAGGTTTCAAGGTTCCATTTTTGCCAGCTGGACTATCTTCAAGAACATGTTTGATGAAAATGCCCCTCATCACTTCACCGTTGCTCAGACGACTCCCCATCCCTCGTCCACCAACAATGCTGATGCCCAAGGATTTGCTTGGTTCTCGCCAAAGTTCAACCCTATAAAAAATAAATGAAATTTTAAACTCTCATAAGAAAGTATAGGGGGAAAGCCTCATAATATTGGGTTTGGCAATGATTTCTTGGCTATGACACCAAAGGCACAGGCAACAAATGCAAAAACAGACAAACTGGACTTCAATAAAAGTAAAAGCTTTTGTTCATCAAAAAGTACTATCAAAAGAGTAAAATGGCAACCCACAAAATGGCCACATATCTAGTAAGGGATGAACGTCCAGAATATCTAGAGAACCCCTAAAACTCAACAACAAAAGAAAACAAACAGATCAAAAATTGGGCAAAGGACTTGACTAGATATTTCTCTAGGGATGATATACAAATGTCCCATAAGCACATGAAAAGATGCTCAACATCACTAACATTAGGTAAATCAAAACTACTATGAAATACCACCTCACACTCAGTAGGATGGCTACTATCAAAAAAAAAAAAAAAAAAAAGAAAAGAAACCCAGAAAATAAGCGTTGGCAGGGAAAAATTGTAGAAATTATGGAGAAATTAGAACCCTAGTACACTGTTGGTCGTGATGTGAAATGTTGCAGCTGCTATGGAAAAAAGTATGGAAGTTCCTCAAAAAATTAAAAATAGAATTACCATATGATCCGGCAATTCCATTTCTGGGTATATACCCCAAAGAATTCAAAGCAAGGTCTTGAAAACATATGTGTACAGCCATGTTCATAGAAATATTATTCACAACAGCCGAAAGGTGGAAGCAACCCAAGTGTCCATGGACAGATGAATGAATAAATAAAACAGTATATAAATACAAAGTAACATTACTCAGCCTTAAAAAGGAAGGAAATTCTGACACATGCTAGGACATAGATCAACTTTGAGAACATTATACTAAATGAAATAAGCTAGCTAAGTGAAATAAAGGACAAATCCTATATGATTCCACTTATATGATATACCTAGAGTAGTTAAATCCATAGAGACATAACATAGAATGGTGGTCGCTAGAAGATGCATGGGGTGGGAGATGGAGTTACTATTTAATGGGTACAGAGTTTCAATTCTGCAAGACGAAGAAAGTTCTGGAGATAGATGGTGGTGATGGCTACAGAGCAATGTGAACACACTTAATGCCGCTGACCTAACACACTAAAAAATGATTCAAAAATGATAATAGTAAACACATTTTTTTAATTCAAAGGAATAAAATGTTATGTATGTTAATTTTTGCAAATATTATTTGCTCAATTTATTAAGGTTTTACCAGTAGTAAAACAAGATCATTTTAAATATTCTTCCAATTATGTGTTTTATAGGCTCTGATAAATACTAATGTATTTCTGAAGCTGATTTGTTACAAGTTAATATTGGACTCATACTCCAGGCTGGGGCACCAATGAATGTAAAAGGACCATTTTCCAGAAGCTCTAATACTGCAGACATCAAAAAATTCAGCTACCCTCAAACAGATGGTACCTTCTAAGCTTAGCAACCCAATCAAGAGAGAGAACATTTCTGCATGCACTGTATCAGAAGCCTACCTCTGTAGAAGTCTGTCTTGCCAATGCAGATCTAGAAACTAACAGTCAGTGCAAGAAGAGCAGTTCTTGTTAGCAGCGCTAACAAGATCCTCCGTGACCTGATCCCATCACCACCTTCTAAATGCAACCCTCACAGCTCTCCACTTTCCTCTCTCCAACCCAGCTACAACATCATCTTGCTGTTCCTTAGGTTCATCAGACATGCTCTCCCGTTTGGGGCCATGGCGCTTGCTACTGCCTGTGTCCTGAATGTACTTCCTCTACCCACATAATAACCACAAGAACTCTTATCTGATAATTGCAAATAGCTGTCAGAGCTATGGATGAATAGTAAATACATGTCTTTTGAAAAGGCGGGATATAAGAATAAGGTGATTTGCAGCGAGGTGTTTGGCCAAGATGAAGGAGCAGCTCAGGTGCCTGGAAGCAAACAGAGATACTGAGTAGAAAGCTCTGAGATAGGTAATGAGACTGTGCAGTCTACTCCCAGCTGCAGGAAGGGAGTCAGCTGACATTGGACATCAGATAAATGAAGAAAGCATGGTCCAGCATGCCCTCAAACTTGACATTTGAGGTGCTCCCAGAGGAAACGAAAGAATGGAGGTAGGACTCCTGTGCAATGAGGGAGGTCACAGTAAGAAAAGACTGGGATAAAAGACCACTACAGGGCTTCCCTGGTGGCGCAGTGGTTGAGAGTCCGCCTGCCGATGCAGGGGACGCGGGTTCGTGCGTGCCCCGGTCCGGGAGGATCCCGCGTGCCGCAGAGCGGCTGGGCCCGTGAGCCATGGCCGCTGGGCCTGCGCGTCCGGAGCCTGTGCTCCGCGATGGGAGAGGCCATAGCAGTGAGAGGCCCCCATACCGCAAAAAAAAAAAAAAGACCACTATAGGTGGAGTGAGAGGGTAGGCAACTGGTCACATGAAGGTAGATGATGAAACCCACATTTTCTTTGGTCAGCACTTTTTTCTTTATTAGAAATCTAAGATCCTAGAGATCTACTGTTTAGTCTAAAAGGATCTCACCGTGATTCTTGATCTTAACAAATCTGTGAGAATATAGCTTAAACTAGTTAAAATCCTATTCATCATTTTCTTTCATTCTAGGAATTCTGGGAAAGACAAGAACCAACTTCTTCCATTTCCTAAGGTAAAATGGCAAAGTACTAAAGTCAGCAGAGTTAGCCATTGCGTTTAATATTTAAGAATCCAAAATACATAGATGGGGCTTCCTCACTCTTCTTTTAAAAATGTAAAAAAAAAAATAAAAGAATGAAAGAAAATGTCTCCTAGGGCTCTTTGTGGTTGGTGTAAACTAGAGAGTGGCTCTTATGATTCCCTGAATACGAAAAAGAGCAGCAGCAGCAGCAAACACTTATTAAGGGCTTATCATGTGCTCAGCGTTGTTCTCTAAGTGAGTTCCATACACTTTGATTTAATTCTCAGATCACTCCTATGAGGTGGATACTCTTGTCAGCCCCAGTTTACAAAGGGAAGAGGCACAGAGAGGTTAAACAGCCTTTGGGTACCAGCGACCTGTGCTTCCTCAGGATGTGGCACAGACAGCAAAGTGGTTTCAGATCCACTCCTTAGAGGAAAGGCTCTAACTCCTCAAAACATCAGAGCAGATAACCAAAGACAGAGCTGCCAAAAGGACCCCAGCACTGAGGAACCAGACTCCGGATTCACGGAGCAGAACATGGTAAACATTCCGTGGAAAGAAAAAGAAAGAGACCTATAAAAGAAAAATTTTACAGAACATGTGCCGAGCTGGTTTTACAGAAAAACAGAAGCCTTTCTGGAGAACACAGGTTTAAAAAAGAGTGAAATTCAGAAAAGCAAAGGTAAAACAGAGCTCTGAGGCCAGGCTGCTTGAACTTAGAACCAAGAGCTCCTGGACTCAAGTCCTGCCCTTCTTGCTCCTTAACAACTGTGTGACCCTCTGCAACTTCATTAGTCTGTCTCTTACTTTCCTCAGCTGGGAAACGGAGCCAACAAGAGTCTAGACATCAGAGAGCTCCTGTGAGGATTACATTCATGAATACATGTAACGTGCAAAACAAAGCTTTGGGACATACTAAGCAATCAATAAATCTCTGATTACTCTTATTATGATAATTATAGTTATGATTACTGAAGTAATGTCAACACTGTATAATATTCAATTCATACGACAAATGAGCAAATGTGTACCCCAGCACCTCAATCTTGTTATGCCTATACATTGTTTACTAAGATAACACCATTTTCTACCCATCAGGTTGACAAAAACAGTTTTTAAATGATCATATGATGTGGTAACAAACATGTGGGGTAAAGGAAACTCTTATATATTGGAAATAAAAGTAAAAATTGGTATAGTCAATTTAAAAAGCAATTTGACAACTTCTAGTAAATAATACAGTTAAATCTATGAGCCAGCAATTCCACTTTGGGATATACACCTAGATAAATTCTCATCCATACATGTAAGAAAATAAGATATATTTACTGCACAGAATTACTATAATAATAATTACTCAAATATCAATGAGAATAAACTGTGGTATATTCATATACTGAAATGCACTGCAACAAATAAACTGAATGAATTAGATATTTAAGGATCAACATGATAGATCTCCAAGACATTGGTTTGAGAGAAGAATAAGTAAGCTGGAAAATGATACATACAGTATGATACAATTCTGTACATGAAAATCACACAAAAGTGTAACATGGATTATTTACAATCTTAAAATTTACACTTTGCTAAAAAGTATTCTCTATTTCCACACAAAGTAAATTTTTCTTGACTGCATGAAAAAATGTCCTAGCAGGTTTCCAATGTTGTAAAGCATATTCATAACACTTGTTCCTCATTTACTAAAAGCTCTGGCTATTTTGGTAAGCCTCCTCATGAACTTCTATGAACTTTCTCCCCAAAATACCTTAGTGCTTCTATGTAGGTTAGGGAGGGCAGAGCATCTTCTTTAAGATTTATGGAAGCTCCAGACATATCCTCTCTGTAAATTAGTTACTGCCTTTAGAGACACCTCTTAGGCTGACGTGAAGGCTAAAATCGAGGATAAAAGTATAAAAATCTTCTGGTCCATAAGTTATACCCTTCTCATAAGAAAATTTCATAATGATTCTTGTTGTTCAACGCTTTATTTTCTTTGTTATGAGTAATGATGATGAAGATGTTGATAAGACCGACACTGAGGGAGTGCTCACTCTGTACTGGGCACTGTACTAAGGACTTTACATGCATTATGATATTGAATTCTCCCCCAAATTTAAAAGGTTCTATTATTTATTTTTATTTTTAAATTAAAAATTTAATTATTATTTCAAAAATGTTTCTTAAGTGAAGTACAGTTGATTTAACATATATTAATGTCAGGGGTACAGCATAGTGATTCAGTATCTTTACAGATTATACTCCATTAAAAGTTATTACAAGATAATGGCTATAATTCCCTGTGCTATACAGTATATCCTTGTTGCTTATCTATTTTATACACAGTAGTTTATATCTCTTAATCTCTTACCCCTAATTTGTCCCTGCAGCCTTCCCTCTCCCCTTTGGTAACCACTAGTTTGTTTTCTATATCTGACAGTCTGTTTCTGTTTTGCATATACATTTGTTTGTTTTATTTTTTAGATCCCACATGTAAGTGATATAATACAATATTTGTCTTTCTCTATCTGATTTATTTCACTAAGCATAATATTCTCTAGGTCCATCCATGTTGCTGCAAATGGCAGAATTTCATTATTTTTATGGCTGAGTAGTAACATTCCACTGTGTGTACATATACATATATAAAGATAGATATATAATTTCATCTAATATTTATAATTCTATCTAACTTACTTCTGCGTCTTTCTTCAAATAAACAAGAAACTTAGTATCTTATAATATTTTTTCTGCCACAGATCTACCACTTATATTCTCAATGTGGGTAATAATGTAGAAAGACCTTTATTTCTCTAAGCAGTCTAAACAGTTTTTTAAAAATTCAAATCAAAAAGTCATTTTAGATGGCCGAAAATGCTTACTGTCTTTCGTGAAAGCAACATAAAAGGTTTCCTATACTTTAAACAGGATTTGACCTAGAGAATGTTTACATGTGATGGCTGTAGCCTCAAGCTCATTGGTGAGCAAGGAAACTCTACACATCTGCAGAGTAGAAATTTTTCTATCTCGAGAATTTTATTTATTCATTGTAGAATAAATATTAAGTATTTACTATGTAAAAGGCACCTTTGTGATGGTCACTTTTAGATCTGTTTAGAGAAAGTACCCAACGATTACTTATATTTTACACTTAATGCAAAATACCTTACATTTTTCTTTAATTACTTTGTGTGTCTCTATATCTTGCCTCCCCAAATGCACAATAGCTTCCTTAAAGACAGTATTTATGCCTTACACTTCCCTGTTTTTCACAAAATCACCTGCCTCTCATCTGGGTCCATAATCACGATTCAAAAAATTCCTGTTAGACTGAAATTGATTCTACTCAGCATGAACATGAAAATACACCTTGGTGATACCCAGTAGTATATCCGAGAAGATTTAAGGAAGTCATCTTTTCTATTATATATGAGATTCGTTCTAGAAAGAACATGGGTTAGAATAACTGCAGCCTATGATAAGATGCTTACACACACATTTTGAATATATATGCTTGAATATCTAGTTTCTACAAATGCTAGAAAAATTTCAAGTTAACATTTGGTGGTTTACCTAAGATCAACTCTACAAAAAATATTCCAACTACCTATGCATAATTTTCTCTAGTTTATTTAGTCCCTACTATGTGTCAAATCCTCAAATACATGTTAGTTTTAACCCTGTGTGATACAAATTATCTTCTCCACTGTGCCCATGAAGAAATGGAGGATAAGGAATATTAAACTACTTGCTCAAAGTCACAGTAGCAAGTTGTAATCCAGTACTTGAAACCACCCCTCCCTATCTTTAAACACCGAGTAGCTGGAAGACAGAAATAGTTCTCACCGCCTGGATTGATTCCAACTGCTGTATGTTGCATTTTGAAGTTCACTTTCTTCCCCCTCTCCTTCTTCTCTCTCTGGTAGCTCTGGAATGTCTCTGTTAAAGAGTTACACAGTGAGTACTCCCAAATCCTAGTAAAGCCGTGCAAGGTTGTCTTATATGTACTTTATTGTTGGTTTGGCTAAAAATGCAGAACTGCTTTATATTTTCACCATACTTAACTAATAAGTAGATAATAATTTACATTAAGGGGAAAAATAAAACCTGTATTTTATTTTACATAAAATAAAAGCCTTATATTAGAATCAATCTACTATAAATGAGTCTGGAGATATAGCAGAACACAAAGAATCTTGTCTAGTCTGTCTCTTTCCTAACGAAACATGGACGAAGAAAGGAAAGGCATGAAAAGAAAGGGAAAATGCCAGAATTTTAAAGAAAACTATTCAACAAGTTATTTCTTAAATGCTTACCGTGCGCAAGAAAGTAGAAGCACCATGTGGGTTATACGCTTGCAAAGCCCTGATCGATCCCTGGCCTGAAAGAGCTTATCATCAAGTACACCAGGAATGTAGCATCTCTGCTTCCTCAGGATGGACCAATGCTTTCCCTTCAACTTTTGAAGACAGATGGAAAATGTTTATGGTCCAGCTCAGCCCACCCAAAGGAGCCAGACACAGAATTCTCCTTACAGGAAGCAGTTTACAGTATGCTTGTGGTTCAAGGTCAGTTTTCAATTTCTATAGGAATTCAGATTTTGCCAAATGCCAGGCATACAGCAAAATGTGTCCAATCTGTTAACTGACTATAAATAAAATCGTAAAATAATAACCTTGTCAAGAAACATTTTGTTTTCCCAAAGGAACACTTTGCATCAATAAATGGCATTGTAAGGGTCATAGAGAATGGTTAAATCAGTTACGGTGTGGCCTTACACTGTTAGTAAAAAATGGATTTCTAAAGAAATATGCCCATATATTCTTTTGAAAAGAGAGAAGGCTTTAAAAACTCTAATTCAATAAATGTTTGCAGTTGATTTTTATAGAAATTGAAAAAATCTCAAGACAGTATATGTTCAGATTATATCCATTCTCCCCTGACAGGAATACTGAATTTGATTCTACTCAGTATGAACAGAAAATACACCTTAGTGATACAGAGTGGTATATCCGAGCAGATATAATTCTGTCAAATTATATCATCTTCAGACTTTGAGATCAGAAGTCATCTAATCCAATAATCCTACTGTGTCTGACTATTTCCCAACATTTCTGCCAAACAATTTGTCCAGGCTCTCCCTGAACGTCTCATTCTTTCTCTGACCTGAATGTTAGATTTTTGTTTTTCATCTGTTAAAAGGAAATCCACCTGCCTGTGGTTCCTACCCATCGGTTGTGTGACTATATTCCCCTTCTGTGTAAACTGAGGAAGGAGACTCTGAATGAGGCTGGGGTCCCCAGAGCCTAAGCTCGACAGAGGGACACTATGGTTGAGAACGGATCCAAAGAAGGATTTTCAAAACGATGTTAAGGGGGCTTCCCTGGTGGCGCAGTGGTTGAGAGTCCACCTGCCGATGCAGGGGACATGGGTTCGTGCCCCGGTCCAGGAAGATCCCACATGCCGCGGAGTGGCTGGGCCCGTGAGCCATGGCCGCTGAGCCTGCACGTCCGGAGCCTGCGCTCCGCAACGGGAGAGGCCACAACAGCGAGAGGCCCACGTACCGCAAAAAAAAAAAAAAAAAATGATGTTAAGAAGCTGACTGAGAACTAGTCTGAGTGAAGCTCAATCCGTAAGATGCAAGGCAGATACAAGGCCTAACCCTCTGGAAACACCACTGGAGAGAATACGATAGAAAAAGCAGGTAAGGAACATAGACAGGAATTAGAACTTTGAAAGAGTACCTACCTAAAATATTCAGTTCTTACCCCTAAAGCCCAAGCTGAGGGAGCTGCTCAGACACAAGCTCACACATTACATCACATGCTCCTGGCTTTTGAGCTATAAGATGATTAATATCCTGAGTCTTCTGATACAAAAACCCCATTCTCTTCAAATGATTCTCCAATCTCGAGTCATTTCACTAACCCAGCTATGCTCCTGTAAATGTGCTGATTATTCTTTATCCATCTTAGGCTGGGGTTTATGGGTCTTGGGTCATGTGCTCCAAAGAGCAGAATGGACCAGTTTTGTTCCCCAGCACTCACTCAGCCAAGAATGAATTTTGCACTCGTGTTTGCTACTGAATATCAACAAAATTTCTGTCAATTATAATAACTCTCTTTCATGTGCATTAAGGTGCCAGAAATTGGCACAAAGTCACACAGTGAAGAAGCAGAGGTGAGACTTGAAATGAGGGCATCTTATTACAAAACCTGAACTCTCAACCTCCATGCTATGCTGCCCCATATTTTTATACTGGGCTTGTGCAATTCTTTTTTGGATCCAATGGTTAAGAACATGGAGCCTGACTGCATGCATCTAACCTTGACTCTGCCACTTACTAGCTATGAAACTTGGGCAAGTAACTTAACCTCTCCGGTGCAGGTTCCTCCTGTGTAGGACGAAGACCATTTTGTTTTGAGCACCCTTATATTAATAGCAAATATACTTTTTCTGCAGGGAAGCAGCTAGTCACAGCATTGTACAATTCAGGCCCTTCTCCTTTCTGTGCTGGGAGGGAAGCACAGTGCTGAAAGTGGCTCTTTCGCTCTAATAGTAAATTTTTGAGTGCTTTTAAGGCCTCAGAACTTAGTAAGAATACCATGTTATCTTGGCATATTCTTTAATTAAGCCATCTGAAATGATATTTCAGAGGACACTGGAATTACTGATTTTACCACTTTAATAGGAAGTACCAGATAGTTGTAATCAATTCATGTCATTAACCCCGAGACGGAAATTCTAGACAGGAGTATGGCTGGGTTTTGTACAGGGTAGAATGAATACTCCTTTTCCCATAAATTTCAAGAGACATTCTTTGCTTTTATTAAACACATAACACACCTTTCCTTCCCTGACGCTTTCTGGATAGCTGCAGCCATGTGCAATTTGTAGAGGAAAGAGCAATGTTATATCGTGACGCCTGTAAAGTCAATGGACACCAGGGTGCCCTGGGATGTTAGAACTTTTGTGAGCAAACCTCAGAATGTTTGCAAAGCCATTTTGCCCTACAGCATGCTTAAAGAGAAATCTGTTACTCAGTTGCTAATGCAACTGAAAAAAAACAGGCCCACAGCTGGAAGTGTAAAGTGGTTCATTCTTCCCGGAAAAGCAGTATGACATTATTTCTCTCCCTGTGCTGAACTCAGCAGCAGCATCAAAACCTAGTTTCTGCCTTTCCTAATGGGGGGGTGGGAGGGACTACTTTTCCTGTATTATTTAAAGGTTCTTAATACACTGCATATCAAAAGGGTTTAAAAAGCCATATACACTATTTCCTAACATGCATATATACAAAGACGTTCAGCTCAACGTTCTCCAAAAGAGTAAAAACATAACTATTGAAAATGTTTCTGAATCTGTATGTACTTTAATAAAGAAATAAATAAAATTTCTGAAAATGTTTGTTTATGAAAGAGGAAAAGTGATACAATACCATACAAATTGTAGGTTCCAGGGAGTTAATGAAATCATACTCATATCTGGGGTAAATTCCCAAAACTCAGTATGTTGAAAGTGCTATATTGAGTGGTACACTAAAGATGTTTTAATTTCTTGATTTGATTTTTCACAGTTTTTTCCAAATTTTCCACAATATATGATCACTCCTTAAGTAATATGGGGGAAAGGGGTGAATATTTTTAAAATCTTGAAAGAGAGAAAAGGAATTCAGTCTTTTTCATTTCTACTACTCTCTGACTCTGGATTCAAAACTCTTCTTTATAACTTGCTGTATCATTCATTCACTGTAGCAGATTTACAGTTTCACTTACCTGCCAGTGTAGGAAGAAAAAATATCCAGTGCCATTATTCCTCCAGATTGTTGTCCCAAACTTATTTTGAACTCTTCTAAATGTTCTGCAGGCACATAAGTAATTCTGGAACAAGACACAATCCATGAAAGCAAAGGGAAGCAAAGTTTTGCCTGGTAGGGGAATCTTCCAAAATATAAAATAAAATTACATTGTCCCTTCACCTCTACTTTTTCACACAATTCATTTAAATTGGCTTAACTCAGCAGAGAATCCAAACTTCAAAAGGATAAAGTATCCTATAGGCAAGAATAACAACAGAAATTAAAATTTTAAACACTGCTGATAAACTATGTGTTTACCAATAATTATATGGGGGAGGAAAACAGCATAATATCTATTTCCAGATGAGAACACCAAGAGGAATTTTTTGAAATTAAAGAGATCTATAAATCCTTAGAAAAATAATTGTCAGTAATAACATTATTTTGTCCAAAGATTTTTGGGTTCCTTAGCAGAAACGAATTAGGTGAACTCTATTAAAACATTGGGTATACCAAATTACTTTACATTCTCCCATAATACACAATTAATTTTGGACATTTACAAGCATTATCAATAATCATATCCTAGCTTTATTAAATTATTAACTCTCAAGTCTGAAGTTAAACCATTATAAGTTTATGGAAAGACTCCTACTAATTTGTAGCAACTTCTTATATGTTCACCTGGGTTTCAGAGAAAAGCCTACTGTGTACACTTGAATGGTCTCTTACTAATTCAACAAGTGCTGGCTGAACGCCTATAATGTGGAAGGCACAGAGTAAGATGCTTATTATAGCTATAATGCTTAGAAACTGACATTTGAAAATTTAAGTTTACTGCTGTCCTATCAGCACAACTGATTGACTTGTTTAAGTAGTCTGTTCTGAGATCCTCAAATTAATGAATAGTAAGGCAAGAGAAAGAATGAATTTGAAGCCGGTTCAGCATACTTGTGAAAAGAAACAAAAGTATGTATCAAAAATCAAAAAGACTATGAAAAAAGTCTTCACAAGAATCATGAAGAGGGCATCCCTGGTGGTGCAGTGGTTGAGAGTCTGCCTGCCAATGCAGGGGACACAGGTTCATGCCCTGGTCCGGGAAGATCCCACATGCCGCAGAGCGGCTAGGCCCGTGAGCCATGGCCGCTGAGCCTGCGCGTCCAGAGCCCGTGCTCCGCAACGGGAGAGGCCACAACAGTGAGAGGCCCGCGTACCACACACACACACACAAAAAAATCATGAAGACTGTTAAACTGGCTAACCATAGCTGGCCCATGAAGACAATAAGTATCAAAACCTTAGCACTAAAGGGCAAAGAAAAAGGATTGTCTTTCATGTTATAATAAAATAAGAATTATACCAATGGCATAATTTATTGAGTGAGGAAGATATATAATTTCAGACATACTGGTGATTTCCATAAAAAGCATTCACTCTGTGAGGTCGCTTAGGTTTAGAGTCAGAGGACACAGTTCTGCTGCTTCTCCGGAGTGTTCTGGTAGGGTAAATCACCACCAGTGAATCTCCATATCCTCAATCACAAAAAGGATGGCACTTTTTATGAGGCTATTGTAAGCCAAGAAGCACAATACAAACATAACACAGTGCTCTAACAGAGCGTCAGCCAGCCTGGCCACACCTGATCATTCTGGCATAAGCTGTGGACCCTTACGACACTTTGTGACACTTTTACCTCAAGGATCAAACTGAAGCAAAAAACATAGTTTCAGTGGATTTAGGACTAGGCTGGGTGAGAGAGTTGCATTTTAATTCTGGCGCTACTTTATTTATTCATCTATAAAAACACCTTCTCTATAGTGTTACAAAAGTATACTGAATAGCAAATTTGCATTTATCCCTTCAAAAATAATGAGTCAAAAATGTTTAACACATTAGGTTGGGGAAGAAGACTGACTGCCTTTACACAAAGAAAAATAAAACATAAAACCTGAAAAGCCTATTCAAGAAAACTGGTATTATTTCTGAAGGTTCAGTAAAGTTAAAACTCATCTAAATAATTCCTTAAGAAAAAAAGCCAGGAAGAGGTGAGGAGAAAAAGCTAGAACACAACAGGCAAAATAAGAATAATCAGTTAAAAGTATTTAATTTTTTAATCGGTTTGAGAAGGAAAAGCTGTTTCTATCCCAAACACTGTTGAAAATGAATTCTCCTCTATATTTATTCAAAGGTGTTTACCCTTTACCAAAAGGTGGGGAAGAGCTTTACAAATATTTTTCTTATATTTTAGAGCAGTGAGAAAGAGGAAAGAAAGCAGTTTTCATAAATATTTAGCCCAACACAGACAGCAAGGCCATCAGAACAAGCATCCCACAATGCATTAGCCCATGCAGAACAATTATAATACATGCCTGGTCACACTGCCATACAAAACCTCCAGACACCAACCAAGAACACCAAACTACATTATGAACTGCATAAACACACTGAAACTGCTTATTTGAGAGCTGTATTAAAAATTCTTAGAGGCAAACTAACCTTAGGTTACACGTGGAGTGGAAGAAAAAGAATAGCATTAGTGATGCTGAAATGTGACACAGCTATTAATCCAGAGGTTGCGTCTGCATATGCAGACAGGATCACTCCCTGAAAAAAGAGCTGGAAAGCTTAGTAGTAGGAAAATATGATTTTCAAATGAGTTCACAATCACCAGTACAATGTGAAAATGTAACCATCTCATAGCTCTGTTGGAAGTATGCTCTTACAGAAAGGAGAAAAAAAAAAGCCACAACGTATATACACTGAATCTCTATCTGGGTCTATCCCCACATCGGGATGTTACAAAAGCATGAAGAGGTTTCACAGACAAGTTGTAACACGCAGCCATAATGAGCTTTTGAATCACCATTACTCACACATAAAAGGGGGCTCGATCGTCAGCAGGTGCTGCAGAGAATCTAGAATGTGAAGCATACACCACAGCATCTTTTACAATGGTGTTAACAAATGTCAATGTCTTGTGCTGAATGTGAGATGCATACATATGTAGTTAAAAGTGGGTGCTCCTGGTTGTTTTTTCCCCTTTCCACCTCCCTCCTATCTACACCTCCCCCAGAAAAGCATCTGCTCTTTACTGGTGTCTATAGCAGTGATTATTAACAAGCATAGAAAAATGTAACTGCAATCAATCTTTTATTCCTTGATCAGGAATTCATCCCACACTTTAGGTTAAGGCAGGTGAATTCTGATTCAGCTCGGTAATTATCTGGCAGATGTTACAAGCAGCTGCCGCTAAGCGCAAAACCCTGGCTATTATTACAGAAATATAAGCACTCCTGGCAAGGTGGAGTGTGAAGTGAGACAGAATGCATTCTGGTGAGGCTTCACATCTGGTTTTCCATAGAAAATAATGAAACCTGGAACTTACACTGGCTGTTCCTGAACTCTTGAAACTCAAATTATCTACCCAGGCACGCACGAACACACATACACAAAGTTCCTAGTCACCTCTCATAAGCGGCAAAAAAGAAGCCAGTGTGTTGTCTCAATAAGCAATGCTTTTCCTAAAACCAATCAGTTATGTAACTGAACAAATTAGAGCCCTGTTTTTTAAGTCCCTGCAATACATTCCTCCACCACCAGCCCAGATTAAGCTAGCTTCCTAACAAGAAGTCAAGAGGAAGGAAGAGACATGGATGAAGCCTAGATTAAAGCAATGACCACAACACTTAACTGGCACTTAACATTATGGTTCCATGCAGAGTAATGGAACGACTAGACTTTCCATTTGGAAGGATTACCCACAGAGTTTTCAAGGTAATTTTAAACCTTTTGCTTCATGAAGGCAAGTGATAGGGAGGAGAAATGGCCAAAAACACTTCATGCAAAATGCATGGAAAACACTGCTCAGCCCTGGTCAATCTAAATGGCTATCTGTTTTACCACTTGACACAATTTTTCTGAAAAAGGATTCTATGATTCTCATTTCTTTTTATCATTTACACAATGAGTCAAAACTATAGCCATCCGAATCACAGCTTTAATAGGATACCTGAGGAGAAATAAATGTAATTTGTGGGTGTGTTTGTGAGTGTGTGTATGCACGCATGTGAGCATGTGAGAAAGAGACTGACTGATTGACTGATTTCCAGAGGAGGGAAGGTTGTAGGATTTTTCTTATTTTCTCTTTTTAATGTAAGATACTACATTACATTTTGCTTCCTGGAATCCTAAAGCAATTTTTTATGAAACTAGCTCTCTAGATACTCTTCACAGTCTTAATAAACCTGCTGAATGCATAAGTGGGTAAATCCTGGTGCTAAATCAGAGGGTGGGAAAACAAACAACAAAACAAATCAAAACAACCCCCCCCCCCAAAAAAACCCCACAAAACAGGAAAGGAGAAAAAGGCTTTGTGGCCTGAAAATGTACCTGACACCTTTTCTAGAGTTGACTAGGTACATGACTTACGCTAAATCAATGTCACAAGGATCTTAATTCTGGGCCACTTTTAAAGTTCTGCAGTACATTAGAACGGCGAGGTAAGGTTAAAACCAAGCACCAATTCTAGTGCTCAGTGCCAAAAAGTGGACAGGAGACCTGCATCAGGGCTCACGACATAAGACGTGCATTATCACACAATAAATCAAATGATCAGTTACGAGGCCATCTGTATTTTACAGTACCTCAAAACTACGTAAGCTAAAACCCCAGCAGTAAAGAGTCTCCATGTAGATCCTTATCATTCATCTTTGAAGCAAATAAATGGACACTAGCTTGCAAGTGGTGAGGAAAGCACTTAACGTTTCTCTTTTTATTTACTGTAGAGGCACTGACATTTTTAATGATCTTCGCTTCTACTTGCATGATTAATAAGATAATTATGGAACTGTCACATGATCTGATTATCTGTTTTATTATAAAATAAAAGTCAAAAAGGCAGGCAAAAATATGAAAGCCCGTGAGTGAAATTCTGCCCTAAAAATAAAACCTCCTTTTTATAAGACAGCAGAATGACTCTAAATAGCATATATTTTTCTGCTTTTTATTGATAGAAAAATGAGAAACAGGTTGTAAATAGTTTTCTTACCTAAGCTCTACTGATATGTATTTTGCAGAAGAATAATACAGAATTCAGTTAGATAATATTAATACAAAAAAGTCTCCCATACTAGTACTCATCACATCAATTTAAAGTAAACAATCTTTCCTTGAACTCTTATTTTACTATTTTATCCCTTATATGCAAATATTCAATTATTAACGCTAGAGAAAAAAAGGAACGCTTTTACATTGTTGAGGTGTGACAATAAAGTTATGAACTGATTTTTATGCTGGCTCAAGAAATGTCTAGTGACTTAAAAAACAAACCACATATATGACATGCTTTTAGTACATTATGGGATGATGAGACATTTAAACACTTCCTGACAAAATAGCCTATACGACCTACCATCAGACCGTATCAACATTTTGGTGAATTCTCTTATATCATGAGGCAGTTCAACAAAGGATAAATTATGGGTCAGACTGACACTGTTCTATACGACCTTTACCATGCCTGGCCCTTAAAGAACTGGCTGACTTGGAGGATTCACAGAGATCTTTAGGTAGTGCACAATTTGCTCTATTGAGGCCAATCCAAACTTCTTTGTAAGTTCCTAAGAGTGGACTGTCCTGCTCTATGAAAGAGATTTCATATCTCTCACATCTAAGATTTTTGCAGAAATCACTGGAGAATTAAAAATAAAAACAGAAGGCAATATTGTTTTTAAGTATAGCTGTCCCTAGGTATCTACAAGGGATTGGTTCCAGGTGCCCCCATGGATACCAAAATCCATGGATGCTCAAGTCCCTTACATATAAAATGGCAGAGTACAGTTGGCCCTCTATACCCACGGTTCAATCAACCTCAGATGGAAATTCTGATCCAAGGTTGGCTGCCCCTAAGGATGTAAAACCCAGAGAGAGCCGACTGTGTATTTACTGAAAAAGATCTGGGTATATTTGGACCTGTGCAGTTCAAACCTGTGTTGTTCAAGGGTCAACTGTATTTCAGTATTGTTAGCATTAAGAAGTTACTGATTGTAGACACAGTGTCCTAAAGACTACAATCAATACAATCAATAACTTCTCAGGAAGAGTCAAATTCTTCAGTGATTTATATTAAATAAATATATAATAATTTTTGTATATCAAACAGAAGTATGTACTCAGAAAAAAATTCTGATTAATGAATTGAAATTCCTGAATTTCCCAAGCCAAAATAGGATCCAAATGATACTTACTTTATGTCTGGCCCAATGAGAGAATGTCTTCGCAACATGGCTCGTGCCTGGGTATTGGTTAAACTGATAGTAGATTCTTCATTAATAGACAAGATGCAGTCCCCAACAGCAATCCGACCATCTCGACTAATGGCACCTCCATGAATAATGCTTCGAACAATCATCCCCAAGCCATCTTTATTAGCACTTACTGTCATTCCTGTGGTAAAGGAGGGATACACAGTAAATGCATGACTTTCATGGTCTCCCAAGGCAATAGAAACAAAAGCAAAAATAAACAAATAGGACCTAATCAAATTTATAAGCTTTTGCACAGCAAAGGAAACCATAAACAAAACTAAAAGACAACCTACGGACTGGGAGAAAATATTTGCAAATGATGCGATCGACAAGGGCTTAATTTCCAAAATATACAAACAGCTCATACAACTCAATAACAAAAAAACAAACCACCCCATCAAAAGATGGGCAGAAGACCTAAATAGACATTTCTCCAAAGAAGACATACAGATGGCCAACAGGCACATGAAAAGATGCTCATCAACACCACTAATTATTAGAGAAATGCAAATCAAAACTACAATGAGGTACCACACTTCACACCGGTCACAAAATGGTCATCATTAAAAAGTCTACACATAACAAATGCTGGAGCGGGTGTGGAGAAAAGGAAACCCTCCTACACTGTTGGTGGGAATGTAAATTGGTACAGCCACTATGGAAAACAGTATGAAGGTTCCTCAAAAAGCAAAAACAGAATTGCCGTATGATACAGCAATCCCACTCCTGGGCATATATCCGGAAAAAAAACTATAATTCAAAAAGATACATACACCCCATTTACAATACACAGTGGCACCACTTACAATAGCCAAGACATGAAAACAACCTAAATATCCATTGACAGATGAATGGACAAAGATGCGGTGTGTATATACACACACACAAACACGCGCGTGCGCGCGCGCACACACACACACACACACACACACACACACACACGATGGAATATTACTCACACATGAAAAAGAACAAAATAATGCCATTTGCAGCAACATGGGTGGACCTAGAGACTATCATACTAAGTGAAGTGAGTCAGACAAAGACAAATATACCATATGATATCACTTACATGTGGAGTCTAAAATATGACATAAACTTATTTATAAAACAGAAACAGACTCACAGGGAGAACAGACTTGTGGTTGCCAAGGGAGAGGCGGGGTAGGGGAGGGATGGATTGGGAGTTTGGGATTAGCAAATGTAAACTATTATATATACGTATAACTGAATCACTTTGCTGCACACCAGAAACTAACACAACATTGTAATCAACTATACTTCAATAAAATAAAATTCTTTTCAAAAAGCATGACTTTCAAATTCATTTTAATTGAATTTAATAATCCCTATGGATTCACAGATAAAAGAATAGGAGTAACTTTTTCAGCAGTAAAAAAACAATCAAAAGGAAAGCATTAGTTTCTACCAAAAATATTTTTTAAATAAATTTAGAAATGTTTGTGAAATTATACCTGAAGACACTCCATGTTAAATACATTAGAGATGAAACAGGGTCTACACTGTGGAGTGAATGTAGCTTAGGCTAGGTGATGTGTTGCCACTGACATAGAAAGCTCTCTCAGGGAGAACATTTTTAACAGTATCAAATCAATTTTAGAATAATAGTTCATCTCTTACATAAATGAAAGAATAAAGAGCAGGACTATAAATGGAAAATTAGTTCTCTAAGAAACTCTCTGATATTACCTTATTTCTAGATCATTTGTTCATTTGGTATATATTTACTATATGTTTACTATGTGCTAAGTACTATGCTGGTAGCTTGATATAAAAAAGCATAACAGAAATCCTAACATCAAGAAGCTTGTATTCAAGTCTTATCCACAGTGCCTATCACAGTGCCTGAACATACAGTAGTCGGTTGAATTAAACTGATGTGAACATTAATCTATTACCACTTTATTTCCAAATCTGAACTTCAATGAGCTCCAGATTTGGATATTTGATTGGCCCTCTTGACATGGTCCCTGAATGATTCATAGGAAATACAACCCTAATAGGTATAAAATTGAATTCCCTAGTCTCCATCTCCCCTTATTTCTCCATTTGTCCTCCCCTTTTTGGTAATGGTACCACCATACTACTCTCCATTACTCAAAGCAGAAATGTTGGAGTTGTTCTGGATTCCTACCTCTCTCTCACTCCCTATATTTAATCCATCAAGTTCCACCATTTCTATCCTCAAAACTTATCTTGAATTCATTCAACTTTCTCCACATCCATACTAAACATAGACCAAGCCAGCACTTCTCCTGCCTCATTTTTTGAACCAGCCTCATAACTGGGCTCCTGGCTTCCAAAGTTGTTCCTGCCAATGCATTCTTCTCATAGCAGACAGAGCAACCATTCAAAAAAGACAAAACACATCACATCACTCCCTTTGCTAACAATCCTTTAACAGTTTCCTATTGTGCAAATATACAACATACCTACATGGCCCTGTCTATATGGAACTCCTGGCCTGGCCCTCCAGAAGTGCACCCTTCCTTTGGGCTATGCCCTCCTTGCCCCACGCCCCCACCATGTTCCAGCAACATGGCCTTCTTTCAGAAATATACCTAGTCTCCCTTTTCAGAGTCTGCCTGACACCCCCTTTCTGCAGCTCTTGCACAGCTAACAACTTCTCATTCTTCAATATCAATTCCTCAGAAAAATATTCTCAACAAACCCATCTGAATTAATGCTCCCTTCTCCCCCTACCCTCACTCTATTCCTTCAAAAATATAAGACCTATTGAAATTTAAAACTTTACATAAAATAACATAAATTCACTTAAAACCAAGTACTAAAAGTTCCTTCCAAAACAAGATTATATAATTAAACAATATAAGGAGAGCTATAACTCTCTTATTAATACTTTGAGAGAAGTCAATAATCCCTTTTTAGTTTTTTATAGTATTTTTAAAAGAAAGAAATTCTCTCTGAATATTAACTTTAACTATACCAAATTAGACATGATATTTCAAATATTTTTTAAAGAATGATCCTGACTACAATATGTTTCCAGCCTGATATTTTATGCCTGGATTTGGGCCATCCAGGCTCCTAGTTACCATTTTCTGATAGGAATGAACCATTAATCAAATGTAGTTAAAAGATTCTGTTGAGATTCATACAAACGATTTTTAAGTGCATTGTTATTAAGGAGCTTACCATAAACCAAAAAACAAGTTTAGACGCTGCTTCATCCAAGGTGGGTTTCATACGAGCAAAGAGGCTGGCTCTGAAACGTTTCCCTAGGTACGCTGGTTTGCCCTGATGCTGCCATCTTTCCCACCAAGACCCACCAGACAACTCTACTATAGTAAAATCAAAACGTATGACTACAAAACACAACTTAACTCAGTGGCCCATCCTGGGAATCTAACCCAACATCTTGTTCTCATTGGCACTGTGCATTCGGCAATAAAGCAAGCCACAGACATGCGACAAGTCTTCACGAGCTGTGGTCAACATGACCTCTAAATTAATTCTTAACAGCATATTTAACTCATGACTCTACCAGTTATTAAGGCTGTCAGGTCATGTCAACCACATGAACAAAGAGGTTGACATCAGTTAGCTCAGCTTATACTTTCCTTTCACCAAATGATCATTTTTGGGCTTCATTAACTTTGAGGTAATATCCACTGACTAGATTTTGGTTGTAAGTCATAAGACCTCTCAATTTTTTCCTAAAAGAGGTATAGTAGGATAGCCCAAACCATGTACTGTAGAACCAAAAAACTGGTTCCAAATTTGAGTTCCAACACTTCTAATCAGTGTGGCTTTGGGCAACTGACTTAACCTCACAATGGCCTGCATTTTACTTATCTCTAATATGGGGATAATGTCCACTTTCAGAGTTGTTTAAATAATTTTTTGAGAAAAGCACATGTAGTGTTCCTTTCAAAGTGCTCAGTAAAGTACAAAAGAAAACGCACAGAATATAGTTAAAAGACATCTCCAATCCAAAGCTACATTGCTTTCTAATGCCTTAATGCAAATCGTAATTCAGCTTCAAAATGAAGCTTGTTATTACAGCAATGCCACTGCAGCTCTGAGTGACTCAAGGACTCACGTGCCTTGTATGGTGTGTGAAAACCAGAGACAGACTCAGGTTTGAGTCCTGGTTCCAGAGAAATTCCTGAGTCTATGTTTCTGTACCTCATCAGCGAAGAAAAGGTAACACCTTCCTTTCCTTCTTACTTTTTTACCTTCAAGACCTAGTACAACATAATTAGCCAATCTACCACAGACCTATCAAAAATAATCAAGATTAAATTTTTCAAAGGTCACTATATGCATATGTACATAACTGTGTATATCTGCACATAACATCCCCCCCACTAAATTTAACAAAGTTTAAAAAACCCAGGTTATTCTTAAAATCACAGCAAATGGATGATGACAGCTTTTACAGAAGCCTATCATTTATTAATAATTTCTTCTGATTATAACTAGGAAAGAAACAAATTACCCAGGAAGTGAAAACTGCAAACAACTTCACATAAAGAAGAGACCTATTCTATGAAAATGTGTTCAGTGATAGACTCTTTCATGACACACTCTCCTACCAGCACAAAGCCAGTCTCAATTAGATATTCTAAAATGCTACCACACTTTTTATTACTTCAAGTTGTAAAGGCAACACCTTCCTACATTAAAAGCTTAAATGAATGCTTTAATTAAATTGTTTTAATGTTCTACTGAGATTTTTAAAATAGGCATTTTTCATTATTCCTTTACATCTAGTTACTCTGGGCACTGTAGAAATCTGAATATTGAAATCTCCTGTCAAATGAGATAAGAGAGAAATATTCTTGCTTTGGCATACAGAATTTGCACTCCAAGATGCCAGAGGAACTCCACTGGGTCCCAGGAAATCAAACAGCTAAGGACAAAGCCCTATAAGCATTTTGGGTATGTACATTATTCAAATAATGGAAACTAAGCAGAAAAGTAAAACTAAAATATATATATTACATATATATGTTAACACTTTTATATTACAGTTTGGTTGGTAAACTAACGGTGTTATAATTTCACATAAGTAAGTATAGTCTCACAAAGCAAATTAAAGAGTTCTTTTATATTTTAATGTTAAAATCAAACTACTGAGGTATAAATGGATTTCCGGATATGAAAGCAAGGACACTTCACCTTCTACTCTTTTTTTCCCCCAAAATCCTAATCATTTTGGTATATTTTTTAAAATCAAAACTCAACGGCTGAAGTAGAAGCAACCGAAGTTTCCAACGACAGATGAGTGGATAAATGAAATTTGGCATAAACACACACACACACACACACACACACACACACACACAGGAATATTATTCAGCCTTTTATTAATAAGGAAGGAAATTCTGATACATTACAACATCGATGAACCTTGAAGACATTACGAAATAAGCCAGTCACAAAGGGACAAATACCATACGATTCCATTTACATAAGGTACCTAGAGTAGTCAAAATTTATACAGAGACAGAGAGGAGAATGGGGAGGATGCCAGGAGCTAGGGGAGAGGAGGGAATGGGGAGTTAGTGATTAATGGGTACAGTTTCACTCAGGGAAGATGAAATTCTGGAGATGGATAGTGGTGATGATTGCACAACAATGTGATTGGGGGTGATGATTGCACAACAATGTGATATACTTAATGCCACAGAAATATACACTTAAAAATGGTTAAAGTGATCAATTGCATGTTATGTATCTTGTACTACACTAAAAAAAGGATATATCCTGATGTCATAACAGAAAAAACAAAAAAATCCATATGACTGTCTCAGCAGATGAAAGAAAAGATTTCACAAAATTCAACATTCTCTCAGCAAACTAAGAACTGGTGAGCAATCCACAGGGTCAGACTGTAAAATCAGATGTACTCCAACCCCAGCTCTTACAGCAGTCTCCCAGCTGCTTCTGATCTAATTCATCCACCTGTGCCAGAATGATCGTAAAACACACATCTGGTCACGTCACCCCTCTGCCCTTAGCTCCCACTGGCCACTGGCACTTAAGGCAGGGGGTGTCCTGAGGGAGGTCCTGTGTCCTGCATACGAACAACTCGTCCGGCAGCTGTCTCCCACCTACCATTCCTTCAGCTTCAACTCTTACTTTGCCCGCCATTATGCCACACTTCACCCACACCAAACAAACTTCAGCAATGTTTCACAGTTCTCTGCCTTGGCTCTTCCGACTTTCCCAATACCTCAACGAGGTGGTAGAAATCTCCTTTTTCAAGGACTAAATCAAACATCTACTCTTTTCTGAAACCTTTCTAGAAACTCCTCCACACTCAGAGAGCAGGGATCAACTATTCCTTCATTTAAGGCTTCAATGTTCTCTGCAGGAGGGTGTCTCACAGCACGTATGATATTTTAATGCACTGAGGATTTTAGAAGTCAGTTTGTCTCTCTCCTAACCTCATATTCCTTGAGGAAAATGATTATATAATGGTGTCTATGCATAGTAGTCAGAATACAGAAAATAATTAATGTTTGAGAGTTGAGTAAATAAATACACTAGAATAGGATTTCTCATATGGGCTCTGCAAAATTTGTATTATGAGTTAATAAAAAAAAATGGCCAATGACATGTGAGAAATGCTGCATCCTGTAACCTTTTCTTAGAGATCCACAATGCACATTTGACTATCAAAGCTACTGAGTGATGAAAACAGAAACACCTGTCTCCTTAAGTTTATCACGTTCCAAACTTTGAAACTTGGAACCCATTTAATAACTCCTATTAACAGCCTACAAAACTAGTATTGCAAGCAACATGCTTTCAGAAACACTGCATTAGCAGATGAGATATTTTTGACATGTTTAGGTATCTATAGTACATATCCCATAATTAATGAAATAGAGAAAGTTCTGTAGCTTATTATATATTATTCTATTAAATGTAATATATAAGAAATAGTAAAGCTAATTAAGTAGAAATTCTCTGCTATAAGTCTCCATGTAGCTGCTGTTGGTAGCGCCCAGCTGCCAGCAAATGTAACAAAATCTAGAAGGAGGCAGAGACCGGAATCCCAGTCACCAGCTAAGCACTGCTGGGCTTCTCTGCCAAGTCCAGAATTTAACAAGGAAACTGAACCCCACCACGGACCCCAACGTAAAGGGTGCTGGCTGGCTACATCCTAGAAGGAGGAAAACGCTCTCTGAAACACAGCTAACCAGAGAGTCTTGAGCTGTAATCAGACCTCCAGGGAAGCTGATTTATGGCCCTACTGATCAGCACCGAGCGCTAAAGACAGAGCTGAGCCATGTCACTGCTTAACTCAAAAGAAGAACAAACGTGATCTGCCTGGATATAATTTTAGCTACTGTAATTAGGATTTTATTTCTACAGCAGGTCTTCTTTGCCCAATTCAGGAGATTTGGGATTATTAACCAGCCACAACCCTGTATAGGTAAAAGAGGACACAAAAATCCTGCCACTTGGGAAGGACTACTAAATAACTGCACTTAAATTTTGGTGGTTGCGCACCTCCTGTCTTTCTAGTCTTTATTTCAGCAAATGAAAGAAATTAAATACAAACTGACTTATGCATAACTGGTAGCATTCAAAGAAACTAATAACTTCCTTTTCCAAAGAATTTAGAATTCCAAATCGCTGACTTTTCATTTTCTAAGAATGCCTTTTCTGATTTGCTGTATCATACATAAACACTTCGTATATCTTTTACTTGAATGGAAATGAGGCTCATGAATACTTGTAAATAACTAGGAGAGTGAGGGTTATAAGCTCGTCTGAATTAAACAAACCTGTTAACCATTTCAGATAAAAATAATGAGTACATAAAAAGAATAACCACAAAAACGAAGGGAGCGATCTCCCTGGTGGCGCAGTGGTTAGGAATCTGCCTGCCAATACAGGGGACATGAGTTTCAGCCCTGGTCCAGGAAGATCCCACATGCCTCGGAGCAACTAGGCCCATGTACCACAACTACTGAACCTGTGCTCTAGAGTCCGCGAGTCACAACTACTGAGTCCGTGTGCCACCACTACTGAAGCCTGCGCACCTAGAGCCCGTGCTCTGCAACGAGAGGAGCCACCACAATGAGAAGACCACGCACCGCAACGAAGAGTAGCCCACGCTCGCTGCAACTAGATAAAGCCTGCTCAAGCAACGAAGACCCAGTCACAAAGGGACAAATACCATACGATTTTACAACAAATTTTACAACATCTATTATGTTATCTACGCTCAAAAACATTGAAACTATGTTCAATATTTCCTCTTGGCCAGGGGTTTGGGAGGGAAGGTGTATGTGGAAAATAAGAAACTTACCCAGGCTAGAATTGCCTTTTGCTATTGTAATAGTCCTCTCGAAAGATTCTTTGGATATAGTTTGGAGCATGACACACTCAGCAGCAGAGGCCAGGGATCCCTGTTGAATTAAGAACTTGGAGCCCTGTCAGAAAATAAAAATAAGTCACGTGGAAAGGAAAACTAGACTTTGGAGTATGATTTCAACACCACCCATGTTCTCTAACTGGTTATGCTTTATTCAGCAAGAACCTACAAACAAAACAAGTTCATAGGTTGTCTTCTGAAAATCTCAGTATCAGGAAAGCGCTGGCTCCAGATGAGCCACAATAATCTAACCCCTCACTGTCCCCAACCTCATCATCATACACAAACCATCTCTTGAGAATGTTACCTTTCCAGCTGAATCAGTCAGCACAGGAGAACTCAGTTCTGCACTTGATATAACTTCATTTGGTCGGTGAGGTTCAGTCCACACTCTTGTGTTGTCACATCCGTACTGCTGTTCAATAGCATTGGCAGGTGTATAATCATTTATGGTAAAGCCAGAAGCAGTCCCCATGCTCAAGTCCACTGAAGGCGGACTCTCGTCCCGTCTTTGCAGGAGATTCTGGGCATACAGCTCCTCCAAGGACATATGCAAGTCAAGTACTGGATCTGAGGAATTTTCCGTAACATCCTGATGATTCAAGAACAAAAAATAAAAATTACGGCCAGAACTGCATCAATGCATTTCATAAGATCTTAACGAACAACTATTTAGTGAAAAATAAACACAATTTTTAATTACTCAAGAAGTATTAGCAAACATACATTCTTTGCTTAGCTGATTTTTTTTTTTTTTTTTTGCAGTATGCGGGCCTCTCACTGCTGTGGCCTCTCCCATTGCAGAGCACAGGCTCCGGACGCACAGGCTCAGCGGCCACGGCTCACGGGCCCAGCCGCTCCGCAGCATGTGGGATCTTCCCAGACCAGGGCACGAACCCGTGTCCCCTGCATCGGCAGGCGGACTCTCAACCACTACGCCACCAGGGAAGCCCACATGTTTATTTTTATAAATGATTTTGAACACATTTCCTGCAAATCATACATCTCATACTGAGTCATATTAGTACAATATATTAGTACTTAAGATCATTAAGACATAATATTCTGTTCTACTCACAAAATTATTCAGAGTTCAATACATATAGGAAAGTAAATACATATTTCTAAATCTCATTTAGAAAGTATTTCATATCCAATCTGTCTGAAAGTTTCTATTCATTATAAAATTCAGGAGATAAAGAGTATGACATTAATTGATTTCAATTTATAAGAACCTCCAAGAAAAACAATGTTTGGATAGGGATTTGTAGCTATTTATGTAGTTGAAAAGGAAGTCATACAATTCATACTTTTATAGGGAAATTTTCCTCAAATATTATGCAAGTTGTACCAGAAGGAACAGTACTACGAAATGGTGTCATAAGATGTAGTTTCTAATCCAGACTCTTATTAACAATCTATATATCACAGAACCTCTCTTGGCTTTATGTTACATAATTTCTAAAATTCCCTGAAACTCTAAAATTCTACAGATCTACATAAATACATGTATCTACTTACAATCCATATATTGCATCACTTATGTGCTTCGGACAAGCAGTGCTCCTCCATGAACTGCTGTTGAATAAGTGTATTAATTGTTCCTTCAATCCTTTTACTGACGTTTTTAAGTATAAAATTAGGGTATGAATACATTATCATCAAAAAAGATTCAGGCCATACAGAGGTATATTATGTATGCATACAGAGTACAGTATGAAAGTCTTCCCTTATGGCTCATTCATCCAGTCCTTTCCTCAGTAGAAATAAGGGGCTGGCATCAGTTGGGTGTTTATTCATCAAATTTTTTATGTATCTAATACATATGTACAAGCACAGATGCACACATTCGCATGCACATATACATGTTCATTTTTAAAATCTAAACCAAACTATATACTAAGTAGTATATTTCTACTTGCTTTTCTGAAGTATCTTTAATATCTTAACATGAGAGATTTCCTTGTAAGTATGTTGTCATTGACATATTTGGAATATAAAGTCATTGTGATATATACTGCAAGTATTTTCCAAGCTTGTCACTTTTCTTTTTTAAAGATAAGTTTATTTATTTATTTATTTTTGGCTGCGTTGGGTCTTTGTTGCTGCACGCGGGCTTTTTTATAGTTGCAGTGAGCAGGGACTACTCTTCGTTGTGATGCGCAGGCTTCTCATTGCGGTGGCTTCTCTCGTTGCGGAGCGCAGGCTCTAGGTGCGCAGGCTTCAGTAGTTGTGGCACGTGGGCTCAGTAGCTGTGGCTCATGGGCTCTAGAGCGCAGGCTCAGTATCTGTGGCACACAGGCTTAGTTGCTCCGCTACATGTGGGATCTTCCCGGACCAGGGCTTGAACTTGTGTCCCCTGCACTGGCAGGTGGATTCCTAACCACTGTGCCACCAGGGAAGTCCTTGTCACTTGACTTTTAAGTTTGTATATGTTATATACCTATACATGCTGAAGTTAAACTCTTTATGTGATCAAGAATTCTTTATGTAATTTTTTATGAAATTCTTTATGTAATCAAATTTGTCAATTTTTTTATGCTTCTGGGTTTTATATATTGCTTAATAATTCCTTCCTCTGCACAGAGTAAATGAAATGCTTTGTAGTATTTTTCTCCAATTATATAAACGGTTAGTTGACAAATTCAGTATTAACCCATCTAGAATTTATTTCAGGGTGTGTGGTGTGAGATATGGGTCTCTTTCAATTTTTTTCTAAGTTGGTAATCAATGGCTCCAACACAGTTTATTGCACTCCTCTTGTTCAACCAAGTTTTCGTCTCTCTGGAAATATCAAATATTCCTGGTATAAAGCACTGAGGCAAGTAGGAATATCATATAAGCAAATACCATCTTTAAAATCCTCAGGAACAAAGGATAGAAAAAGTATCATCCTCCACACTCCTAGAACCTAAATAACAACCTGTTGGCTCATTCAACCAACTTTATTTTATTTAGTCTTATGAAAAAAAAACCAAAAAACAAAACAACGTACTTACTAGAGAATTGGTTAGCTTCTGTATTACTAAATTAATTATAATAATAATTATCAGTAAATCATCCCTACCACTTCTCAAATAAAGATGACAATCAAAACTACTTTTCATCACAAAAAGAGGTCAAGCTGCCCTTGTTAGCTGGGGTTTACTATAAATCATGTAACAGAAATCTCCATGAATTATTCATGAAGGAGTTAACACCGGCACATAGAAAAGAAAGAGCTAATCAACATAGCAGACAACATACGCCTACTTCAGAAACATTTCTAGCTGCTGAACAACCGAGTTTTATTTTTAAAAGTCTCATGGATCTAAAAGAAAAGCAGTTCTTCCCTCGTAAGATGTCCAAAAATAACTACGGTTTCCCAGTGCAACTTGGTATCTAAACTGAAGTCTTTCAAAATTCCATATTAATAGGTACCTCCCCTTGACACATTCTTGTTCTTAGGAAAAATGGGAGAAAGGTTAAATTAAAATGCCAATTATATTTGAAAATAGCTCTTTTTTTTATGTGTAATGAATATAATGTTATACTTGGGCACATTATTTACCCACAGAATATGTTTACATAGACAAGCTAAATACTTAAGCATTCACTGGACACAACCTGCTTTTTTTGAATAATAACTCTATCACAGAAGTCCTTCTATACTTTTAAAAATATATCATAAGCACAGCTGCTCCAACTTAAATTGTTCTCCCACTCTTTCTGAGATAAGGTACCCTTCATTATCTGTATTCTTACCCTACTGAGGGAAAAGGCAACATCTTTCATACCTTTGCGAGCTTGCAGTTTTGTCACTAAGACTTCCATAATCACTCTCATTATCTTGACTAGAATGATGTAATTAGTTTTTGATACTAACCCTTTCTCCAAAAAATAAAAATTAAAAAATGCTATCAACATTTTAAACTTAAATGTGAAGGCAGAAATATTTTATGCTACAGTACAACACTAAGTGGAGATTTGTTCCTCTAAATATGTAGATTTTTTTAAAAAAATCATGGAATCCATTAGTTTTGTTTGGGATGCAAGGTATGAAGAAGGGTTTCTATCGTGACAAACATGAAGTTCAACTTGCACTAGAAACAAGAGCATTTCCTAGAGGGTCCAATATTCAGCAATGCAGGACATAAACCAAACTGGTAATCATTTCATCCCTGGAGCAAGAGTGTGAACGTGGGTGTACTAGGGAGTGTTGGGCATGGGCGTGTGGATAAGAAGAGGAGACTCAGGCTTCCTTGGTGACGCAGTGGTTGAGAGTCTGCCTGCCGATGCAGGGGACGCGGGTTCGTGCCCCGGTCCGGGAGGATCCCACGTGCCGCAGAACAGCTGGGCCCGTGGGCCTTGGCCGCAGAGCCTGCGCGTCCAGAGCCTGTGCTCCGCAATGGGAGAGGCCACAGCGGTGGGAGGCCCGTGTACTGCAAAAAAAAAAAAAAAAAAAAAAAAGAAGAGGAGATTCATTACATAGCTATTGAATCTTTATTGATTGTATTTTTAAGCCAAAATAGGGAAAAATAAATGAAAGCATCTTCTTCCCCCAAACTATATTGAGCTTTTAAATGAAAGTCTACAAGCATTTAGTAAGTTTCTAAAACAATTATTTCTGCATTCTATTATGTCTTGGGGTGACAAAGAAAGGGGGACAAAAAAATTAATCGAAAAGTTAAAACCTAGAACAATGAGAAAACCCACTGGCTTCTTGCTTTTAAAATCCGCATTTCAGTGACCTGATTCTATTAATCCAAATACCATGGAAGTGGCCATATGTTTCAGATTCTTGAGTAATGGTTGTTTCCCTTAAGTTCTTAAATGATAATTAATCAAATTAAGCAAATACAACTCCTTAAAAAAAAAAAAAAAAGAAAATTGTCCCCCAAATGGGAAAATTTTGTGCAAAAGGTGTCCAACATATGCCTAAATCCGCATTTCAGTGACCTGATTCTATTAATCCAAATACCATGGAAGTGGCCATATGTTTCAGATTCTTGAGTAATGGTTGTTTCCCTTAAGTTCTTAAATGATAATTAATCAAATTAAGCAAATACAACTCCTTAAAAAAAAAAAAAGCAGAATGGTCCCCCAAATGGGAAAATTTTGTGCAAAGGATGTCTACCATATGCCTACAGCCCTAGGCCGTGCTGTCTAAGCAGCTGTCCTGGCCCAGGCTCTACCCTTAGGGGGAAGACCTCCCTCCATGATCAGTCCCTGCTCTGGGTGATCAGCTCTTGGAGCTTCCAGTGGCATACCTAGCAATGGTCCAAAGGCTTCTCATCAAGGTAAAGGAGAGAGGTAAAATTATTTGTGCATTTCCAGCCACCATTTAAGGCTACAAGATTATTACATAATTAGCAAAGTCAAAAGCCTGAGGAATCACTGAGATCCTCACACTCTATTTTACCCTTCTTTCAAATCTGTATGGAAGCTTCTTTGTTTTTCTTAAGTATCATACATGGTATGATTTTATCAATTAAAGAATTCCAAAGTAAGCTCACTTTTCTTTAAGAAAAATGGTCTACTCTACATTCTGTAACAAATTGCCATTCTTTTTAAAATAAATTTAGTGCAAAGTAATAGGAAGATGAATGAATCATCTAATTTTTTCAATTTTCCAGTAAAATATCTAGGTACTAAAAAAATGCCACAAAACAAATACAAAAACAAACAAGCCAAAAAAAAAAATGTTGCAGAGATTTACCATGATACACAAACAGTCCTACTTTCTAAGAAAACTGAAAGCACACAGGAGTTTCACAATGTGTTTTAAAACACGCTCATTAATATCTTCTTTGTTGTTTTGTAGTTTAAATATTTCAGTTGATAGGCCAGCTTGCCAAAATTTGCTTCAACAAAAGAGTAAACTGTTTAATGAAAAGAAAAAAAAATGGCAAACAGACTTCAGTAAGCCAATACGTTGTGCTGCATACAGCCAGCATTTGCCCTGTAAAATATATGCTTCTCAGTATGCAGATTGTGTAATCCCTTTAAGTAACAATTACTAAATTAAACAATGCAATCCATCCCACTGGCAAGAAGGAGTGTGCTATGCTGCAGATTAGGAGATTCCATGAGGAGATGAACTCAGCTTCCAGCCCTGAGGCCAGTAAAGATGGAATATGTTCCAGACAGTACTCAGTCAGATAGACAGTCTCAGGTGTGGTGAGAGAGGAACAGCTGCTCCATTCAAGATTATACCTTGCAAACCAATTCAAGGAGATTACCCAGCATCATTTACAAGGATAACAGGTGCACCTTGAACATGAAAGAAAATGCTTTGAAAATGTTCTGGCCAAAAAGTTACTTGTTAATCAGGAAAGGAGGAAAACTGCCCAAGGCCTATGGAAATTCCACTTTTCAACTTATTCATAAATACAGATTCCCTTCCCACTGAATTTACATGAAAAACATATATTTCAGAAAGAATTATTATTCAGTCTTTTATCTTAATTTTTATATTTATTTACAGTACATTTCCAACACAGGAAAATATATTCATATATGAACCCTTTGCTCAGCTTTAAAAGACATTAGTATTTTGGCATATTTTCTTCAATCTCTCTTTCTTCTTAAAGGATATAATGTGTTACAGATACAGCTAATTCCCATGCTTTCTTTTTTCTCCAAGAATAACTTCTTTCCAGAAGTTGAAAGGAATCATTCCCACACATTTTCAGATTTTTAAAGTATACACACTCACACACATACTCATAAATATACACTGAATTGCTCTGTATATCAATTCTGAGAAAATATAAACAACTCCCATTAATCAACATGAAGACAAGCAACTCCACATAAAAATGGCCAAAAGATATGATGAGGCCGTTGGTGGAAGTGAAAACCAGATGGCCAATATAGGAAAAACTGTTCAACCTCACCAGTAATCAGGAACTCCAAATTCAAACAGTAAGATATCATTCCACACCCAAAAGACTGGATAAGTTTTAAAATATTACTTAATAAACATTATAGAGTGTGTCATCAAGAAAATAAATAGCATTGGGTTGGGCACTTACACCAATAATCTATTTCTAAAATTTAGATAGCACAGACATGTCAAATAGTAGCTAAATTCTCCATTCGCATCCAGTGACTTAAACATAATTTTGCCATTCACTGGGGTTTTTATATAAAGTATTCTTTGGCATCATTTTATATAAAAACGTAAGACAGCATTAACTTTAACTTAGCTAATAAATATTAAATTAATGAAAGGAATATTTTACTATCCAACTTTCCATGAAAGTCAGCTTTAAAACCATTAAGAAAATAAAGTAACTCTTGTAATTTTTCCAAGGTAGACACCACCAAGAACATAATTTGAGAAATACATTTCATTAAAATTTTTCTGTCTAACATGCAAATCCTAATCAAAGTTTTGAACCTTTGTGTCTATCACACTGTATCACAGAACCTAGATTTAAATAGTCCCTTGGAGTCTACAAGATACCCAATTAACACTACCTAAAGGAAACTGCACTTTAATCTGATAATGAATCCCTGACTGGAAAAACATAATGTCTCTAACATGCCCCTCCCAAAACACCCCATTAACAATGACCTCTGGGAAATTACGCACAAAGTTCTCCCATAAATAAAATGGCATTTCCTTTGTACCTTGGGAGGAGAAGATGGAAGGGAGGGACCAAAATTCAGATTATCACTACAAGCACTGCCGTGAAGAGATAAAATAGAGGCTTGAGTGGAGTAGATACTGTCGTTATCAGGAGAGTACTGAGACTCAAAGGCAGATTCATCTGCTAAGTCAGCATCATTTGTGTCCACCTAGGAATAAAAACAATAATATCAGTTGGGAATTCTGTTCTGATACATATGTGACAAAGTCTCCACTTGAGACTAAAGGGCATACTGCTTTCATTCTTTTGTCTATTCTATTTTCTACATGACCTCTTCACCCTCTTCAACATATCAGAAACTAACTAATGAAACAGAACAAGGACAAACTGGTGCTAGCATAGAAGGTTACTTTATTCCATCAATAAAAGGGCAAAAGGTAACAATTTACAAAGGGCTTGGAGCAATTCTAAGTATAAATATTTCTGTAAATTAAAAAAATACTTTTTTCCAGTTCACATTTTTTTTAAAAAGTAGCTGCCCAAACTCCTAGAATTTTATAATAAAATGAATGAGATCATCACTTTTCCTATTCAACTAAAATAAATTATTCAACAAGGCAGCTAAGCAATTATCTATTTGTAAAGCTCACAAAACAATATATTTTGTTTAAATTATCCTTTAACTAGATTTTAAAACGATTCAAGTTACAGGTCCAGAATTTTATGGTGATCACTGGAAATCAAAAATAATATCTGTGATTTCATGTTGAAATTATATTAACAAACAAGGGACCTTATTATGATCTGGTTATAGTGAAGCTGTAAGTTATAAACGTCTACTGATGGAAAACTCAGAAAGAGTGAGCTAGAGAATTTCACAACATTTTATAAAAAAATCTTATTACTATTTTCTGTTGCAGAACCAAGTGAAACAATTAAGTCATGATGAGCTTGTAGCTCTTCTTACAATTCACTCAGTTACACCTCAGAACAGACAGAAATGATGTAAATACTACCTTTCTATAATATTACCAGTATTTTATCTTGATGGCCAAAACCCATATGTTCTATTTCTTTGTGATTTCAACTTATATGTTTAGCCAAGAAAAGTATCATAACATTATACCAGGTCACGTTCTTGCAAAAACCTGATTAAGAATACAGGTTGGGCATTTTAAAGTGACCCTCTCTCTAATAATATATTTTAAATATGTGTTCAAAGTTACTACTGACTCACTATGTGGAGGTTTACCCTTTACAGATGCACATTATGTAAAACAATCTAAATAGTAAATCTTTAACTTTTGCTAACTAGATAAGTATTAACTAAGCCGAGTGTCACGGATTATAATAAATATTTAAGAGTACCTAAGAACAATTTGTATGCTTATCGTTGATGCCCTAGAATCTTGAGAGATCCAAATAATCAATTCATCTAATTATTTTAGAGATTAAAACACTAGGGCCCAGAGAGATTGAGTGACCAATACAAGATTACATAGCTATTACCATTATAAGATGTTAAATTCACTTAAAAGTGTATCTAATTTTTCTTTTTGACTGGCATTTATTTAAGAACATTCAAATATGCCATGTAAAATCTACAGAGAAAATGGTTTCTTGGGGGCACTTCTAGAGACAGTGATATATTTGTGTCCTATAACATTTCAAAAATAACTTACTATAGCTGGGTACTATTTAATACATTTATACCATAGTACTTCATGTAGTTCATAGCATTCTAAGCTATCCAGTTTAGAAGTGGTAATAATGCCCATGGGGAATAGAGCCAAATGTTACCTGGTATGCTAAGTATTATAATGTGAAATTATTGCACTAATTACAATATACACAAAAACTTTCCAAATGGCTAATTCAGGAGCTGACAGTTGAAAAATACTAATAGAAGTATTATTAGTATTTTAATACTGAAGAACTATCTCCCTCGACACTAGGATTATTGGAATCAAAGAAATAATTCATACTCCAGTTTAAAGCACGATGTGCACAATTGGTTATAAATACCTAATGGAGAATTTCACAGGTTCTAAACCTCTCACTAGTCCAACACCACTAAAACATGTATTAAAAATATTCCTTTCTAGTTACACTGAGCAATGCTTCTCCCCAGAAAAATTTAGTCAGGAAGCTGGCTTCAATGGTGGAAGTACTAGGAATAGGATGTATAATTTGTTACACTTATATTGTATAAATGTCATGTGTATATTTATATCTGGTATTTAGTTTTATATTTTAACTATTAACTGTTAACACAGCATTAGCTCTTCTACCAGACAATAAGGTTCTCAGGATCAAGAATCATGTATTTACCCAACAAAGTGGTCCCCAGTGGTCCCTAAATATGTTTATTACAATGAATGATTTTATATAGATCAAGTAAAAATAAAATTTTAATATAAAAGTTTCTGGTAAATCAGTAATGTTAACATACATGTATTCATAGGAAACTGCCTCTTTTGGAAGCTTTTGTGCTCTTAATCAATAACTGAACCAATTTATGTGATTTTCACATTATTAACATCTAATGAAATAATATACCTTTTACCTCATTAAAAAGAAGCCAAACAACTGATATATGACTGAATACTGAAAACAGTTAAAGAATGCCTAAAGATGCCCAAGTATGAAATTAGAGCAAAATGCCTAGTTTTCCAAAACATAATGAACAATATAGCAAGACTTTAGAATATTTTGAAAAGCAAAAATAAGACACATAAGATTTTGAAGGAAAGCTTGATAAGCTGTGGCCACTAACCAGAGCCAAGTCAGCCCTGAAGAGGGCTTTGTCAGCCAGCCCTTCCTCCTCGCAGGAATGTGGTGGGTAGAGAAAGGAATCCTCCTTAGCAGAAACATAACCCTCTTCTGGTGAAAGCTGCAGGGAGAATGAAGCCCAGTGTTTGAGGATGAGTTCATGAAAAAAAGAACAGGAAAGAGGGAGGGAAAGGGAAGACAGAGGGAGAGGGGAGAAAAAGTAAGAGGAGGAGAGGAAAAAAACAGGAAAGTTTTCAAATAATGTTTTCAAGTAATAAAGTCATAATAAACATACAACTTTAACATAAATGATGAGCACGGAATATGATAAACATTCATATTTAACAGTTTTATATTTTAAGATACAATGAGGATGTTTATTCCAATACCAACATCATCTGTTAGATGAGAATCCCTTTCTACCAATTTCTTCATCCTTCTTATAAAGGATATTCAAAATCAATAATTTTTTATATTATAATAATCTTCTGGTCATTTTTACCTGCCAAATATTTGGTTAAACAATGACTTCTTAATATAGAAAGAAGGCAACTTTTAGGTGTTAAGACATAAAAGAAGTTAAAGAAAAACAAAACATTAAAAAGAAGGACCAATTTCTCTCTGTCATCCTTTACTAGAATATTATTTTAAAGAATGTAATTTCCTTGACAAGCAAAGTTAGTGAACCCTACAGTGAAGTCTCTTAATTGAGCATGGCTTAAAAGACAACCACCGTCACCAACTCTGTACGTACACAATATGCTTAAATTGCACTCCTGAGATATCAAATTATAACCATGATCACAGTGACCGAAAACCTAGCATTCTTATTACAATCTCAGATAAAACAGGCTAAAATATTTAGATTGTCTTGCCTATATCACCAATACATGCAGAAATATTTTAGAGAAAAAATGTTTATCTTCTTTTCCCACACATATGAGTTTAATGGTCAGTAAAACTCACTTTATGTAAAAGAGATATTCATCATACACTGCAATGCATATTAAATTTGAAATATTAAATACTCTTATGAAAGAAACTTATTTTGGATCTACCTAGGAAAAAAAAAAGATTGCTTCCGAGTAAGCGGCATGGTTTCCCGATAAGGGCAGTATAAAACATATATTTAGTCACGTTTGCCATTTTCTTTGTGTAACAGAAAGACCGGAACCAAATGTATGGTCAATCTTAATGAACATGTAGAGTCCCATAATGGCCTATCTTCATTCTTACACTCCCCGTTGTACTGATCTCTTGTTCTGATTTCTATAATCCTGGTTTGACTGAGGTTTGTTTAACATGCTCTTCCTTCTTCCCTTCCTCTTTCCCTCCCTTTGTGTTTTCATAAATATATTTTCATAGGTTACAGAAATTTATTGTAGAATAAAAAGCAGAGAATGAAAAATTTAATAAACATTTAAAATATATTAACAAGCTTACAATTTGAACAAACTCTCTGACAAAGTCAACAAACTTTCATTTGATGTTTATGTAAATGTATCTATGGGTTTGTGTTTTCTTAAGAGAAGGTATACTTGCCTTTTCACTTAAAATATATTTATACACTGAAAAAAAACAAATACTGAGATTGTCTCTAATATTTCACTGCAATTCAGTGATAAGTGCTATGCTGCAATCACTATACCTAATAAGCACACTGACATTATGTAGCATGAATTTATAACTTGTTTTAATATTGCAGTAATTAATAACATGAAGGTTATTCCCTCCCAGGAGGAGAGCTATAAGCTGATGAACCCACATTGGAAATTTCAATTTCTTGCTCTGTAGTAATTAGACAACAAATATACTGAAGTCAGTAGAATATAGGAATTTAACCCACTCTGACAGAGATTCTACTTTCTTCCACGGTAATTAAAGATTCCACTGTTAGTTGTTAATGCTATTAATTTCTCTAATAGGCCACCATACTGGTATAGATATTTTAAAGCCTATTTCTTCTAAAATAGTTGATTCTATATTGATCATGACTTTATTTTGGAATAAAAAAGGTCAAAAGTAAACCAAAGAATGCTTAGTTTTAAATTTATTTCTGAACTTCCTGGCTGTTTTCTGCCCTTTACTCTTTTAAAAAATATTACTCAAAATTAAATCTTTACACTCATGGAGCCAATAATCATGTTGATGAAAAGTACCAATAACCATGTTGATGAAAAGTACCAAAAGTCATGATTCAATCATGAGCACACCTGAAGATAAAAGCCTGAACGCCAATACTGTTTGCAAATAAAAAGAAATCAGCAAAATCTGAATTCTTACGGGTAAAGGCTTGGCAACTCCTATTCTTACAGTTCCTGACGGTGCACCCTTCAGTGCCTGGACAGCTTCTTCGAGACTGCTGTTTTCCAAGTTAACATCATTGACAAACATGAGTCGATCTCCAGGGAGAAGTCGTCCATCCTTTTCAGCAACACCACCGGGCACCAGGGAACGAATTACGATCACGGTGCTTGCTGGATCAATTGGATCCTGACAGAACGAAAAAGGAAAGAGAAGGCAGCTCCTTTCTACACTTAAAAATGTTGTTACAGGTTGTACACCCTGAATTGTAACAGATGGGTAATTGCTCCAAGTGTCTTTTAAAAATTTCATACAACACTCCCAATGAATTATCTGGGTGAAGGATATATCCATTTTAAAGAGTTTAGGAAAAGTCTACGCTAAACAGTGGCACCCTCACTTTCCATGGTTCCCAAGTAGACCTCTTAAGTTATACAGGTAACTGTAAAATTATAACTTTAACTTTTGATAAACTGTTTAATTTAATAACTATCATCTGAGATCCATGAATTATTAACAGCGGCGTTTATTGATAAGGTGATAGTATTGTGGACCACTGGTAGATGTGAGTATACTGAGGGAAGGACCTGTTTTTGAAATGAAGAAATACAGAAGGAGGCCATATCATATTTGGTGATGCAGTGTCTTCAGATACACAGCAATATTAGAACAAGACTCCAGAACCAGGTCCTAGACAGAACACAACTCCCTGGAGTCATCTGAGATGGCTTTCCAGCTCAGTATTAATTAATGAGGAACAGCAGCTGCACCTCATCAGACTGGCGTTCGCATGCCCTCAGTTACTCAACACGGAACACAACATGAGGATGCAGGCTACACCTAACCAATTTAAGATGAATCCTAAGTTTGGTCAAATAATATTAGAATTTACAATATATCCAATTATAAGCCTATCATTCACTTCTAACAAAAGAAGTAAGTATTTAATAGTTTCTGTCTTACCACTCAAATATGAACCATCAGTTAAGAGCAAGGAAATAAAAATAATTTAGGCATATTCCCCAAAGGAACAGAAAGACTATATTTCTATAACATTCCTAAAAAGTATTCTGCATATTCTTCAAACTTCCAAGAGCTGAAATATAAAAGGGCTCAAAGAGTTCAATGTCAAAAGAAATGCTTTACGATAATCAATTAATCACCTAAATTATTATTCTGAAAGACTTACTAGAAACAAGAATACATCTTTGATAAATCTAAGCAGTATTATCTGCTTTTTCTCTGCTATTAACAATATATGTTTAGTATCTGTCATCTTTTTTTTAAAAAATTGTTAAAAGTAGCATATATTTACCTGATAATCTAAAATGCTAAAACCAAGTCCTCTGCTCCCTTTCTCCAGCTCTATGTTCTGAACGTCGGCTTCCCACATGGCCAAAGGTCCTTGAACCTCCTCTGCATTCTGACCCACATCGGTCATCACCAGCACAGGATCCTCTGTCTCCGAGGACCCGATAAACTCACCTAGATCTATATGAGGCTGGATAAACAGACCAGACAGCTCTTATTTCAGACGCACTAGATCCACAGATGCACATACAAACACTACAAGGAAAACAAAGATTCCCAGCATCTGTCCAGAATAAAACATTCATATATGAGTAGCAACAGCTTCTCATGAAACCATTATGAATTAAAGTAGCAAGTCAGAAATATCTAACTTGTAATAGGCATTTAAAATGTATGGTTCAAACAGCTCCTATAAAAATATATAGTGATTACATCTCGGCAGCATGATGGTGGGTGATTTTGACTTTTTTTCATCAGTGTCTGTTATCACGTCTATCGTTAGAAAAAAAATGTGAAGCTATTTTGATATTAAAGAAAAATAATGATAAATAAGAACAATTCAAGAGGAACTGGCTATATGTAAAAGTTCTGCACTCTAGGCAAATAAGGGTTCTAAAATCCTGTGAGCTGTACACGTGATTATTTCATTAATAAATTAACGTGCACAATGGCAGGACGAGATCTGAAGTCAGATTGGCCTGGGCTTGAAGACTGTCTCTATGATTTTTCATCTGTGTTGCTTTGAGCGGTATTCTTAACCTGGGCTTCACAGTTACCCATCTCATAGAATTTTTGAGGATTAAGTGAGGTAACATTTAAAAAGCACTTGGCACAGAAACAGGGGTTCAAAACATTAGCTTCTTTTAGTAAGAATATACTAAAGTGAATCTGGTTCCACATCAGATAGGAAAAATGTGTTTTTGATGATGAAATGTTAGTTTAAATACTATCGTTGCTTTTTATCAATTATTGCACAGTAGGACCATGGATGCAAATCCATCCACCTGCTTTATTATAATAATAAATACCAATACACCACATAAAATGTATTTGGATTTGTATGGTGCTAGACTGACTTCTACACAATTTGAAATTATGTTTCTTATCCTCCGCTATTCTTACCACGCCTGTGACAAGCACTGGGCTGGGGAGGTTACATAAAAGTATCTTCTACTACATATGTATCACATACTCACTACTTTCATATTTCAATTTTCTGTTAAGGGGGATGAGTGTCTAATTCATAGGAATAGTGTGAATAAATTATACAAGCACACATGTGCAGTAATACCTAATATCATTATATACCATATTTAACCCACAGAGCAACCCTCTAGGATAGGCATCAAGACTCATATTTTACACAGGAGAAAAGTGAGATTCAGGAAGATGAAGTGACTTGCCCAAGGTCACAGAGCTAGTAACTGCCAAGCCTGATTCAAACCCACATCTGTCTGACTCCAAGGTCTATCCCATAAGCCACAGGATTTGTGAGGAAATCAAATACCAAATAAGAGAAAAAAGGCTTAAAAATTTTTAAATGCCATTTAACCTTTCCATTATACATTCAGATTAGTCTCCTATATCTGCAAACCTGGTACCTTTTCTGTTAGTTCAATGTCACATAAGTCCAGGCTCTCCAACTCTGACGGGGTGGTGGGTGGCACCGTTCGACGACAGCACACCATTGTCACCTCTATAGGCAGTTCTTTTAAAATAGTCACCACATCCTGGTGATTCTCCCCAAGTAGAGTTATGCCGTTCACCTGTGCAAAAAGAAAAGTTGGCCAAGAAAGAACACTTCCTAACATGACTACTTTCAAAACCATTTTTTTATAACATAATGATAAACTGTACTCGGGGGATAATCATGGCTCTGCTGTGCTGAGAACTATAGCTGGATCTGTAGTGGTGTTTCCTAAAACAATCTACACGCAGCACTACAGTCTTGTTGGAATTGGACTTCTAAAGCACTCACAGGAAAATCACTAGCTTTCACCCATGTTTCATATGCTAGTGTAATAGTTTGGAAAGGGAGAGTTAATAAAATCATTCCCAAAGGATAAAGGGAAAAGAAGAAGTTTTTCTTTAAATGATATATCATTATTAAATGAAAAAAATGAAGATAGAAAATGGCATGTATTATATGCTAGTATGTTTTTAAAAGGGGGAGAAGCGAATATATTCAAATTTTCTTACTTATTCATCAAAAATATCTGGAAGATTGCATAGAACCAATGATAAGCAGTTACACCTAATGAAGGGTGATGAGAACTGAGTGGACTGGGACAGAAAAGAGACTTCACTGGAGTATATCTTTGTATTTGTGATTTTGTAACGTGAATATATTATCTATTCTAAAAGTGAATGTTTCAAAATTTTTAAAGAAAAGTTTTTATAGTTCTCCGGCCCTAAAACAAACAAAAACCACGCAAGGAATTAGGTAAGATCAATGTACGTACAGATTGAAATTTCTGCTTTGGGTGGAGTTTTACTTGCCTATCTTTCTCAAGTACACTTTGTATCTATTCTAAAAGTGAATGTTTCAAAATTTTTAAAGAAAAGTTTTTATAGTTCTCCGGCCCTAAAACAAACAAAAACCACGCAAGGAATTAGGTAAGATCAATGTACGTACAGATTGAAATTTCTGCTTTGGGTGGAGTTTTACTTGCCTATCTTTCTCAAGTACAAAACTTTGGAGGAGAAATTTTAAATAAGAACTTACTTATTCACCACATTAAGCCTCCCACAGCCTTTTCAAAATTTTATTTACAAAGGGGAAAATAAAATAGCTGCTTACTTCCAATAGCTCATCTCCACTGAAAAGCTTCCCACTGTGTCCAACAGGACCTTCCGGTAGAACAGATCGGATAAAATGATGGCCCACTGTTGCTTCCAGACTTATCCCCAACCCACTGTTCTCACTGAACTTGCTCACATAGGCCACCTGAAACAAGAAAAATCATCAAAATTTTTAATATTCTTTCATTTATTTTCTTCTCCTGTATGTATTTTATGTTCACTCCCTAAAAGGTCAAGTATCTCACAAAAGCTTCGAAAACCTTATTGTAAAGCGGCAAACCTTTAGAGCTTTGCCTTGGAAAGAGTGTTGATATCTATCAGGTTCTTGAACCAACACAAACCAAAACGAAGTAGCCAGATGCAAGCACCCATGACACTTTGCAGTACCTACAGGTGCTGATAACAGATAGAGGGTGGTCAGAGTGACCACAGATAAAATCAAAAGCCTGAGCTCAAACAACAGTATAGAAAAGGTGCATCCCTAGCAGTTCCCGTGTGCCAGGACTGTGCTAACCCCATTACACAGATTATCTCACTTACTTCTCATAAATAGGTACAATGTTTATCCTTGCTTCCCAAATTGGAAATCAAGGTTCTGAGAGGTTACCTTCAACAGAATCACACAGCTACAAAAGTGCTTTGAACCTCAGCAGTCTGAACCTAGAGCCCAGGCTTTGGACCATACACTGTATCAAGGGGACAACACTTGTCTTTAAAAGTGAATCAAAGCTTAAAACAGGAGAATAAACTTCTATTTCCTACTGTTACACTAAATAATGAAAACGTTAGGAAATCACCATTTTCACAAAGAGTCCAATCATTATAATATTAAAATCAGAAAGTATACTAAAGATGATCTGCTTTATCCCCTTTACTTTACAGTTAAGGAAACTGAGGGATAAAAGGACTGAGAAAAATGTTTAATTATAGAAGATATTTTTCAAATCTTAATGATAACAAGCACAGGGTTAATACTAGATGTTGCATTATCTGACTTTGCAATCTAATGCTGGATGAAATCCTTCTACTTCTTAAAATCCAACTTAGGTATCACTTCCTCCAAGCAGCCCTCCAGGTCCCCATTTAAATGTCCATCAATCCTTCTCTCTACTACACCACTCCTCCTGTAACTTCATTTATGCTGTATGACTACAAAGAAAATAATTTGAAGTCCAGATCTATGTCATATTTACCTGGAGTTTGATGAAGGCCTATAAATAGCTTAGTTCTTTCTTACTTATAGTAAAATCCCACGCTTGACATATTACTGGAAGTGCCACCAAGAGAGCATGTGCACAAAGAGCAGTTAAAAGTCCACGGTCTTGGGTCTGACCTCTGTGAGAAAATGGCTGGTGAAAGGGTGCTCTTCATTATTCAATTAGCACCTGAAGGAGTGCAGCCTCAGTTATTCGTGCCAGTCACGTTAACCCCACCCCACAGAAGGAATCTCCCAACTTTCCTTTCCTGCTAAATTAACTACAGTTAAGCTGGACCTTGGTGTATTTTTTCCTTGACTCAATATAAAATGGTAACGGCAGCTGTAGTTACTCAAATCTCATTTGACTGTTATCCACCTTGAGTGTTTAAAAAAAAAAAAAACAACTTCGTAATGAGTATTTAAAACTAAGAAAACTGCTTGGCACAAAGTACTCAATAAATGTTAGTTATTATTTATATCTTATGTCATTATCTGTTGTGTTTTATCGCTTCTAATCTAGAACTACTTGAATATTATAAGCAATATGAAAAATTTTACCTAACCTAGTATTTTATTGTTCCTTTGGAAATTCCTGAAATTTGCTGCTATATACCTAAAGATTCATAATTTTTGTCTACTTTGTTAAAATAAACCTCTTTTTAAAATAGCAGATCACAACTGCTACCCTAGGTATGCAAACCTTTAATAAACAAAATGTTCACTATGGCATAAGTGAAACGAAGAAAAGCATGCAGAATAAAAACCCTTAAGGAGAGTAAAAGCATAAAAGTGATAAGGAAGAAGTAGGAAAAAGTCCTTTTTACAATTCTGTACATAGGGCATGATGATTTTTGTTTTATTTTCAAGTAAATTCTGTCATTCTATTCTGATTCTTTCCACGAATCCTAGGAATAAGAATCAGAAAAACCCTTCCTAATATCTATATAATATATACTACTGTAAGAAATACTGATGAATTATAAGTTCTAAAACTCCCATCTCATTTACTTCAGCTCCTTGGTTACTCTCCAACTTGAATTTTTAAAATATCTGAATCAGCACATTTAGGTCTTTGAAAAAAGCCCTTGGCGTTTGCTACTTCTCTAAGACTTGAAAAAAGCCCTGGGCGTTTGCTACTTCTCTAAGACTCTTTATGATGGTTATCTTTATTATTGTCAGGAACTTCTTGCTCAAATACAGTTCACAAGTTAGGAAGTTAGGGAGGGGAAGCTAACCTACCACTATTTCATAATTAATGCCCATAATCCTTTGCCACTTGGTCAGCAGGGCAGCTTCCTGTTGTTGAGCATCTTCTATATCTTCTCTCTCAGCTGACAGTAATGGATACCCTGAAAGAGTTGACACGATTAGTGACACACCACAAAAATCTCCATATCTTAACATTCGGTACCAGGGACACTGTGATCACAACCTGTCATACCAAGTCTGACTGTTCACTCAATACATGAGTTACTCTTATTTCTCTATACATCTTAATAATTCAGTTTAGAAGCCTATCATCTGCATGTTCCAAAACTATTCTCTTTTAAGAGATATCTTTTAGGTCTTAACTATATTTCCATTAAAGTATTCATATATTATCTCACTTTTATTGAAAAGAACAAGGACTCCAAGTAGCTCCAGGATTCACTTGGTGGCCCTCTTGTGACTCTATATTAAAAAGTCATACTGCCTTCTATGTTAGTGTATCTCTTTCATTTTCATTTGGTTCTACAGAGAAGGGACCATGCTACGACTTAGCAAAAACAAACAAACAAATTAACAAATAATATATGTACCTCCATGTACAATAAGAAAATATAAATAAAAAATAAGAAACAAATGGAAAATGTACATTAAGTTAAAACCCTATAATTGTAATTATACTGATTGGCAAAAAAAGGAAAGTGAAAAAATAGAAAAGAAAATCACTAAACAAGTTATGTAAACAATACTGAATTAAAACACTTAGCTAAAATAAACTGGTTGAGAAGAATTTTCAAGTCATAGTCAAAGATTTCCATGACATGACATCACAGTTTTTATTCATAAAGGTTGTCTTCTAAAAAAAAAAATCTCTACAGGCCACTACTCCTTATATTAGATTTTCAATATCATTTTTTAGCATTCAAATTTCAAATTTAAAGAGTATTCTAAAATTCATATTTCTCATTAGCTGCTTCCTTGGTTAGTGGAATGAATGAGCTTCCACTCCAGGACTATTTTTCAGGTTTGTTATGTGTTAGATTAATAAAACGATTCTGTTTTCTCTTTGAGAAACTGGAAACAGTAAGCTATATAGTTCTTTAAAATTTTAGAGACTAGCCCCCCAAAATGAGTGTTTTCTCTTCACAAGTATATTCATTCCAGAGAGGTATGAATGTGCAGTGGTGAACACAGACTACAGGAAAGCTTTCAAGCTGATGAAGGTTAGAAAGAGGAGGGTCAGCTAGTCCTACCTCCTCCCATAACCCCATTCTCTGATTCTGCTGTGTTTACACAGGTGGGCAGTGATTCAAGCAGGGTGGGATTTGGAATGGAGAAAGTGGGGAATCTGTAAGCTACTGATAACAACAGTCTGAAATTTGTATTCATACAACCAACCTACAGTCACAAAACCCTTCATTCTCCCCCTTTCCCAAATGCCCCAAGATCAGATTTCAGGCATATTTAAAAAACCATAAAGTCCAGTCATTTGTAGTGAGGTGGATGGACCTAGAGTCTGTCATACAGAGTGAAGTAAGTCAGAAAGAGAAAAACAAATACCGTATGCTAACACATATATATGGAATTAAAAAAAAAATGGTCATGGAGAACCTAGGGGCAGGACGAGAATCAAGATGCAGATGTAGAGAATGGACTTGAGGACACAGGGACGGGGAAGGGTAAACTGGGATGAAGTGAGACAGTGGCATGGGCATATATACACTACCAAATGTAAAATAGACAGCTAGTGGAAAGCAGCCACATAGCACAGGGAGATCAGCTCAGTGCTCTGTGACCACCTAGAGGGGTGGGATAGGGAGGGTGGGAGGGAGATGCAAGAGGGAGGGGATATGGGGATATATGTATAGCTGATTCACTTTGTTATAAAGCAGAAACTAACACACCATTGTGAAGCAATTATACTCCAATAAAGATGTAAAAAATAAATTTTAAAAACAATTGAAAAATTAAAAAAATTTCAAAAAAAAAAAATGTCCAGTCTCCTGATGTTACTGTGAAGTCAAATGATTTGTCCAGGCTCACATTATGAGTCAAACTTCTGTGGAAGAGGCAACAACATCTTATCCCCTGTCATAAGACCAGCAGTAGAATAGATGCATTAGAATCATTCAGACATTTTTCCTTTATTTTATTTTAAAAAGAATGTAGGACTCCTGATTCTAAGTCTAGACCCTCTCCCACCTAGCCTCCCATACACATATGCACATTCACCAAAGCAAAACAGATGGCAGAGCCTTCAAGACCATCCCCCACACCCATCCCCTCTTACTCTCTCAAGTTTTATGCTTTGAAACATTTTTATCCTGTCCCGCTCCTCTGGGTATTCACATTATCCTAAATAATTTCTACACCTATTAGGGTAAAAATAGCAAAATGTGACTAAACCCCTGAGAGTCCTACACCTCTCACTCCTGGGATATCATTGCAAACACAAATATCCCTTTAAAATAAAAAAGTTAAATCACAATTTTCAGTAGAAAAAAATGAAAGAGGAACTATTTTAAAGAACTACAAAGCTTCAATATAAATATTTAGTGAAGGGCAAAATTCTCATAAGGAAGATCAGTCTTGGACTTTGTTCAGTGGATTGAATTTATCAAACACCTAAAGCAATATAACAGGTCAGGGAAGCACATAGCATCCAGCCTAAAAAAAAGGCAGCAACATTCGGGCATAATTATATACTAAAACTATGCCACCCTAAAATTTTTGAAACAGTTTGATGAATTCTAGGTATATAGTGAGAGAAACCTCAGAGAAGCTTAATAATTTCTCATATAACTCCTTTCAAAATTTAAAACTTTCAAAAAATTTAGAAGAAAAAGTCCCCAAAATAAGGATAATTTCATTCCTAAGAGCTTATGCTTTTTTTTTTTTTTTTTTTTTTTTTTGTGGTACGCGGGCCTCTCACGGTTGTGGCCTCTCCCGATGCGGAGCACAGGCTCCGGACGCGCAGGCCCAGCGGCCATGGCTCACGGGCCCAGCTGCTCCGCAGCATGTGGGATCTTCCCGGACCGGGGCACGAACCCGTGTCCCCTGCATCGGCAGGCGGACTCTCAACCGCTGCGCCACCAGGGAAGCCCCAGGGCTTATGCTTTAAAGATTCTCTTGTGTTAATTTAAAAAATCCTTTTAACTTTATTACTGCTCGCTCAATAAGAGACAACTTGGTTCTATCCTAAGAAATAAGGGGAATGAAATAAAGCCATGTATGTAACTGAATGATTCCTAAAGGTTCCAATTTAAAAAATGTAGAGGAAAAAAAAAGACTCAGCAAGAAAATCTGCCAGCTCTAAACTGTTTTAATCTACTGGCGCAATTAATCAATCTGTAAATAAGGATTTTCAAGAATCTTTTTTGAAAGTTTTTTTTAGTAATTTACAATATATCCAGAGAGGTTGAATCACATTTATAAAAATCATTTCACTAAAAAACAATATAGAACATAATAACCTGGCTCCAGGTGTTTACCTTCTTCTCCAATTGGTAATATGCTGGTGTTTCTCCTCAAAGATAAAGAATCTTCATCTTCTTCATAATTTTCTTAAAGATAAGAAAATTTTAGTAGTTATGTCTGTAATATAATCAAGCACTTGATTTTTCAAACCCCGCTTTATTTATTTGAACACCTAAATGAGAGTTTGCTTTTTGTAGGTAAACTTTTCATCAACCACGTGTACTTAAAGTTCTCCTGTTAATGGTACAAAGAAGTAATGAAGTTCTCCTGTGATTTGCTTCCCTCTGTCCTGGTCTGCAATTAGTAGTGTACGGCATAAATACCAGAATGGTCAACAGTCTGAGAAATAAAACACACTTTCAAACCAACAGCCTGACTTCTACCAATAAATACTTGCATCAGGGAGCTACACGAGGATTTCAATAATTTTCAGAGATATCCATGTACAAACAGCTTATGAATGACATTCTAAATGTGGAAATAGGAGTCTCATGGTCTACTGACTGAACTAGCCAAGCCTACACGTTGAATTAAAGTTGATTCCTTCAAGGAAAGGGTGGGCATTTAGAAACATTATGGGGGTCACACACATAATCTAGGCAGAACATATTTCCCCCTAAAGAGAAAATGTAGCAATGACATCCAAAAGTATGGCAAGGACAGAAAGCAAATTACTGCACGTTTCCAAATGAGAAGTGGTGACTGAATAAACAGGACAGAAATCTGCTTTATTCGGAAGCCCATTCTATAGTTAATGGATGCATCTCTGGTTCCAGTTAATCTCAACTTTAATAAATTCCCTTTTTACTTGGTTCATAATGAATAGTTAAGACGAAAAGTGACTCTTTAAATAATTTCAGAATTAGAAAAAAATACAAAATGATGTTAAGAGTCTAACTGAAAACCAGATTCATGTGGCCTTACCTTTGCTTACGCTTGCATTAACAGGAGACAAAACTGCATCTTTTGTGATGTCCTCCCGTGACGCGAGCTCAGCGTCCTGCTTTGCTCCTCTCCTCATTAATGTCAGGTGAACAGTCTGTCCTGTGTGTCGCAACACCTCTACTGCTTGTTGATTGGTAAAACCCTGAAGGTTTGTGCCATCTACCTATGATAAGAACAAGACATGTTAAAAATAAAAGGATAGTTGTATTACCAACCCACGAAACACATGGTTACTGCTTGTCAGTGAGAACATTGGGAAATGTTGAGAAACAGTGAGAAAATTGGGAATGAGTATTCCCCTAGGTGGGGAGATGGGCTAAAACCTGTCTGGGGACCAGTACTGGCTCAGATGCACTGGAATCACGCAGGAGTGTTTCATCTGTTTTACTACAAACCAAGGGGTCTCACTTCCAGAAATTATGAGCCAGAGAGTCTAGAGAGGGGGCCAGGATTCTCCACCTTTTAAAATATTCTTTTATATTTCTTAGGGGATCCTAATGCACAGTCAAGTTTGGAAATCAGTCCTAGGCAGGATACAGAGGTACAGAAGACAGTGAGGTAAGTGGTTACTGAGAGTGCTGACGAATTCCGAAATCATACTTACGCTGGCTTTAAAAAAAGAAAGATGACAAAACTACCTTCCTTTTTATTTCTTTGCCTCTTCAAAAAATATTTTCCTTTTTTCTAGTTCACAAATGCCAAACACTTGACGGTGCCCCGTGACCTTTCCAAACTACAGATATGATCCCATCACCCCACCCGGCCTTTCATAGAACACTCCTTGAGACAATGCTCCAAATTCTCAACATGGCTTAGGATGGCCGTGTCAACCCCACCGCCCATCACCAACCTCATCCTGCAGGATGCTGCCTATTTCTCTGCACTCCAGCCCCAGAGGATCATTGCCGTTTCTCTGACCTGCAGTGCTCCCTTCTCAGCCGTGAGGTCTTTGCAAGTTCTGCTCCCTCAGTCTAGACTCTGGACAGCCTGCTCCAGCCCATGCTCTTTCTTATCTATTTACTTAGAAAACGCCCGTAAGTACTTTAGATCTCAGTTCAATAGTTATTGCCACAATTAAGCTATCTTGATGCCCCTGACTTTAGTCAAAGTCCCCTTTACCATTTCTCCTTCACAGCACTTATCAGAAATTTAATTTTACGTTTCCTGTCATTATTTGGTTTATTTCTGCATCCTCCAAGAGGACAGGCTCTGTGTGGCATCAAAACACAAGTGCTGGGAATTCCCTCACGGTCCAGTGGTTAGGACTCCAAGCTCTCTCTGCCAATGGCCCAGGTGTGATCCCTGGCCAGGGAACTAAGAGCCCTCAGGCCGTGCGGCCACCAAAAAAAAAAAAGAGTGCTGTTCACACAGTAGATATTCACAAATGAGAAATGAGAAACTGGCTCATACGTCAAAGATTTATTTGGAAAGCAAACTATATTTTTGAATAAATGCAGACTATAACACCTTATTTTTTAAAATACATAAAATTTAAAAACAGTTTGGAAAACTGGAACAATAAATTTAATGTTGAAATTCAAAGTCACTGATATTCCCTTTGAATTGTGAAATGGCTATAAAATGGTTATTAAGTGTCATGCTTTTCTGAGCACAGTGCTGACCACATTAGGCACTCAAATATTTACTAAATGAATGAGAACTACAATAAAGACCTAGATCAGTGATCTCCAAGTTAAAGTACCCTTACTGCAGAGGTTTCTGGAAGAATAAAACTCTTAATTAAACATATTTTAAATCTCATTTGTTTTATACGCACACATACATAATACATTAACTATGTATATAAAACTATATAATACATATAAAACAACACATATCATATATGAATCAGATATCATATATGAATATATAGAGAGGAGAAAAGAGGAAGGAGAAAGGGGTCATTTATAGATAGATAGATACAGATTTTTTTACCAATGGGGATATTCAATCAGAAACCTAGAGACCTCTGATCTAAATGATCAACTGGACTTTGGAAGTTATTTAAGTTTTGTATGATACTTTTGAGCTAAATGGCAACTTGCACATAGGTGTCTTAACACTCTCCTCTTTCCTCCCACCACCACCTTGTTGATTCCCTCTTGGAAAGACTAGTAAAAATGTAATAACAGAGAAAACACCATAACAAAACTGGAAACCATGGAAGAAGACAAGTCCCTATACCAGTAACTTGGAGGAACTTCTATGAGGAATGGTCTGAACATGACGAGATTGAAGGCAGGCCAGCTGGATCTCTACATGTGAGGAATAGTTTCTCTCATCTGTAAGATGAAACCTCAGTAAAATCCAACAACTGCCCTTCATTAAAAGGAGGAAGTCAGATGGTACATGTGGACCCTAACCAGTGATTCTAAAAACTACACCAAGTGCTAGAGGTCACACCAAGCTGGGAGCATGGGGCAGCACAGAATTACATATGTGCAGTGAAGTCACACTATGCACACACATGCATACGCACACAACCCCAACTAACTCCTGGTTACACAACACACACAGAAAACAATCTCTTACTATAGAGAGGCAACGTTCCCCATTGTGGTTTCCTGGTTTCCTCTCTATTCTATTAATCTACAAGTGAAACTGACTAAATTTAAACTTTCCCCTTCCTTCTTGCTTTGTCAATTCCTGAATTATTTGTACAAAAATCCATCTCAACTCCCTTTTGTACAAGCATAGTTCTCACTAAGATCTCTGAGAATAACTAAAGGTCACAAGAATAAAATACCACAGTCCAAAAGAAGGCAAGTGCCCTGAAGCATCAGTACAAACATCTTCCAATGAAACTGTCACTGCAGTGAACAGGAAAAAAGGTATTTTCTGAAACTTCCCTTCAAAGGAATTCATAATTCATTATATTGATGGAAGCAGGGATTATACGTACAAAGAAGCAACAAGTATCTACCAAAAAAGAAAAAAAACTGTTACAATGAAGGCAGTCAACAGGATTTTAAATACTGCAAAAACAAAGTCAAGGAATGAAAGACAGGAATACACAATTTTCCCATATTTCAGAGGACAAGAATAAATAGATAAAAATAGTCAGGGAAATAAGACTGAAGACATAATGTGGCTGATCTAGAAAATCAATATAATTGTGAAAAGAAATACAAGGAGAAGAGAATAATTGAGGAAAAAATAATCAAAGAAATGATTAGTAGATAAAGAAATTTGCCTCTATAAATCAGAGGTATATGAAAAACTAGGGGAAAAAAACTAACACCGGACATATCATGGTTAAATTCTTAGATTTCAAAAATCAAAAGAAAAAAATCTATCAGCATCTAGGCAACAGAGTGAGCAGGTTATCCTTTGTGAAAGAAATTACAAACCCAAAATTTTATATTCAGTGTTAACATATGTGAAAATGGAAATTATGTTTGAGATGCTATGATTATTTATATCCTATACCATGTTGTGAGATGGCCACCATGCAGAAATTTAAACTGGTCAAGAATTATAATTTGTACACATTTAGGGCATAAATGGGCTGGGTTGTTAGAGATTAGGAAAAATTTAAAGGAGGTTTGTTTTGATTTTTTCTAGAGAGAAGAGTGCTGTAAGTCCCCACTCCATCTAGATGTTTAGCCTTTGACCACAAGTCAGAAGAGCTGTGCCACGTGTTGTAGGGAAGAAGGTAGTAGATTGTGTCTAGCTCTGTAAGGAGGTTAAGGAAGAGGCTGTTTAACTGCTCTGAAAGTGAAGCAAGAGAAAATTGCTATTATGTTGAGAACTGCTCAACAGCCTAACTCTGGGCACAGACCAGAAGTGGAACACACACACACACACACACACACACACACACACACACACACACAAGAAAGCCAGGCTGGAGCCATCTTGAAACCTTCCCAAGAGTACCCCTAGGGAATAATGGTACCCCAAAGAGAGAATCTATGGAGCAGAATGCTGAGAAACCAGGGCCAAAGGGAAGAAGAGTCAGTCAGATGAAAAAATCCACCATTTGTCATGGAAAGTTCAAATATCTCCACGAGGATCTCTCAGGAATCCAAGAAGGAACCCTAAATGACAGTCGGTTTTGAATATCCTCCGGGTTAACTCAGTACAAAGCCATCTCACAACAGTGTAAGTCAAGGATGAAGTGTCTTACTGTCTTTTCCTCCCTTCCTTCTCTCATCTTTTACACTGGTACGAGTCAGAAAGCACAATGAGAAGGTGAGGGAGGAAAAGAAAAGCTAGGTAGGGAAGACATACTAGAGAGTGCATTCTCTATCCCTACGTAAGCCATCAGTTCATAGCAGGCTTCTGGGAGGCGAGGGAGGCAGTCTGAAATTAATTATTTAGGATGGGAAATTTTTAATACTAAACTGGGGTTGTATTTGGTGATTTTTTATTAGCCATAGGGCATTTTACTCTCTAAGAACAATGTAAGTCATGGCACTTGCCTAAGATTTCTTCCAGGGAAAAGGGAAGACCCTTCCCTATAAAAAATTAAAAGAGAGTCGACGACAAAATTTCCAAGGTTGTTTAAGATTATCCCCCCTAAGTCTTCCTTATGCAAAGTCTATGTTATCCCCAGCCATATCATCCAAGTGTGCAAAGGCAACAGAAGAGGTTATCAGACAGAAAAGGTTCAGAAAGTCTACCAACACATTCTTCCATTTAAAATTTACTAAAAAAACTCTAGCTGACTAAGAGATTAATCAGATTTAAAATTCAATGTAAGAAAATAGTGGCATACAAGAGCCAGTGCTGAGTAATAAAATAAGTAAAATTCAAATATAAATAACACTATTACAGCAAAGTCAAATGTTTCAAGTCTTGATCCATAAAAGATATCCAAAGTGGTGTGTAATACAGTTATTTATATTAGCAAGAAACTATAAATAACATAACTCTCCATGAATAAGGGTTACTTAAGTATATTATGATAGATTTATATGTGCTGATATGACTATACCTCCCAGGTATATTTCTAAGTAAAATAAACAATAAAAAGGTATAAACTAATATGATCCTCTTAAATATAGATACATGGAAATTTTCTGAAATTTTAAATCATAAACTATTAAGAGTGGTTTCTATGAGAACAGTTTTTTTTAAGCCATGTTCAAATTTTATATTCTTTAGACTTCAAAGACAAAAATTAATCTAAGAGAAATAAACATGTATTCACTCTCAGGGTAGTAAAGAAAAGGAGAAAAATCTCAGAGTTGAGATGCCATAAAAATTCTTACAATGCACAGAACTTAGGCTGTAAGTTTTCATCTGCAATAGATTTTTATGGCTCAATTTTTAAATGCAGCTTCACTAAGAAAAATTGAATGTATATGATTTTGTCTACTTAGTAGCAATAAAGTTCATTATGTAAAGGGAAAAAAACACATTTTTCCCTTTTTTTCAAAACCTGATGACCTGAATTAAAAAATATATTCCTTACACAAATGTCAGAGATGGTAGGTACTAGCAAAGAAGAAATTGCTATAATGGGATAATTACGGACTTTTAAACCTAGACTTCGGTTCAAATTTCTCAGTATCTTCATCTGTAATATGAGAATAATGGTACCCAGGTTCCCAAAATTACAGCGCATGGCACTTTGTACTGGAAAGATACTCAGAAACTGGTATTATTATTAATAAAGTGAAGAAGTGATTAATAGACATGAAAACCCCAAGCCCTATGGGAGCAGTTTCTGATCAACATCATTACACCCATCATACATATGAGACAAGGTCACCAAAACCTAACTCAGGGCTCAGGCCATCTCTGATCCCTCAATATCACAGGAAGAGAGTTAAGAGGTGGCTTCAGACCCAATTGTACCAGAGACAAAAGTGCTGTGGAACTAGGTACAATGGCAGTAAACTGCCTATGTGCTATCTCAAGGAGAGATCCAACATCCTCATAATGTGCAGTGCAGATACCGCAATTAACAGGTGCCATTAGTAAGGGGAGAAATACTAGTTAGAACAAATGGAAAAGCCCAGCTCCTTAGCACACTCAATCTAGCTGGCCAAGCCCTCCTCCAACATGGCCTATACCTATGCACACATACACAACTTGGGACTATTAACAAAGTCACAGAATACCAAAGGCAACACTTGATACCTTTCCTTATTTATCAATATATGCTTGTTTAATATTTTTTTTTAAATCAGATGTTAATTCTACACTGCTTTTATAAGGATCTCTGTACACCAATCTAAAAAAAATGAGTATATGATTTTATCTAATGACAAGGTTGGTCAACTTTAAAAAGAATAGTCCTTTTATTAAATAATTCCTATACAGAATACCAATATATAATGTGGAAACAAAAGTCTCTATTTCCCGCCCCGTAATGTCTACAGTGAAACTCTAGGGGTCAACAGAGCACAATTCGTAAAACAGGAATCTTATAACAAAAGAGTTTAATGTTTCAAAATAATACATCCTCAAAATAGTAGGAAATAATTTCTTAATCTTCTCACCACCTCAACAATTACAAAATAAAAACAGAGTATAGTTCCAAATAGCTGCTGCTAGGACAAAATTGAAAAAAAAAATCAAACAGCAATTTGTGAAAAGGAACTAGTGTGAACTTCCCTACCCATATCTCAAAAGCCCACAAGACGATGGTGTTTTGCACAAAATTAATGCATGATCAAAAGTACTGCATGATGTTCCTTAAAAGTCGAGGTGCTTCCAACTTTGAAGAGAATGTTGCTAAAAATTACAAATCATAACATTGATGACAGCAGAGACAGTGATTTTATTGAAAGCAAGAAAATACTTCAGAAGAAGGGTGCTTCCGCTTTTGAGTCAAAAATTTCCTTTAGCACTGATCTTGCCTAAGCAAAATTGTATTTGAGATTCCACTTATATAAGAATGAAAATAATGACAAGCTTGAAAGGAAGCTTTTGTGAGACTAAAATGTATAATCATTTCAGACCCTTAATAAATATCTGCTTAATTAAACTGTACTTATGTGCCAAGCATACTATGTATTTTAAATAAATAACTCATTTGGTTTTCCTAAAAATCATACAAGGGAAGGGTCTTTGATCCCAATTTTGTAGGTTAAGGAATCTTGCTTCTTGCTAAATGGTTAAACATGGAGTTATATGATCCAGCATTTCCACTCCTAAGTATACACCCAGGAGAAATGAAAACATACCTCCACACAAAAGTTCGTACATGAGTGTTCACAGTGGCATTGTCCGTAATAGCCAAAAAGTGGAAACTCAAATGTCCATCAACTAACAAATGGATAAATAAAATGTGGTATGTCTATACAATGGAATATTATTCAGCTATAAAAAGAAATTAAGAATTGATACATGCTACAATATAGATGAACCTTGAAAACATTATGCTAAGCAAAAGAAGCAAATCACAAAGGACCACCTATTGAATGATTCCATTTACATGAAATGTCCAGAATAGGCAAATCTATTGAGATAGGAAGTAGATTGGTAGCTGTGTAGGGCTGGGAGGATGGAGGAATTAGGGAGTAACTGCTAATGGGATGGGGTTTCTTTTAAAGGTAATGAAAATGTTCTACAGTTGATTGTGATCATGAACGCACAACTGTAAAGATACTAAAAGCTTCTGAATCATACACTTTAAATGGGCAAATTGTATGTTCTGTGAGTTATATCTCAAGAATGCTGGTTTTTAAAAAAGCTTTCTATTGGATTCAAATATATAGCCTGGGGGGCAAGTACATTAGCTATATATTCAATTTTTAATTCTTTATCAGATATGGATTTAGAATATGTATATATTCACTTTCTCCCTCTCCTTGTCCTCCAAAATAAAAAAAGTAAAGTAGTTAATTTTCATGGTATGTTAAAATAGAGATACAACAGGAAAGCTCTTTTCCAGGATATGACCAGCTTAGGTGGCATGCACAGCTTGGTCTTTAGAGCAGATTTCAAGAGGTAAACAGGTGTAGTTAGGAGTTTTATAGAACAAAGGTCAAGAAAAGTCACAGAGCTGCAATGTAGAAGCAAAGAGCAGAGACTGATAAAGGACATCTCTACCTTTTTGTTAAATGTGAAAGAAAACACAAAACATAAAATTTACTGTCTTATCCATTTTTAAGTATATAGTTCAGTAGTGTTAAGTATATTCATGTTGTCATACGATACATCTCCAGAACATTTTCATCTTGCAAAACTGAAACTCTACCCATTGAACAACTTCTCCCCATTTCCCCCTCTAACCAGCCAGTCACAACAACTGTTCTACTTTCTGTTGCTATGACTTTTTGTGCCTGGCTTATTTCACTTAGCATAATGTTCTCAAGGTTTTGTTGTAGAATGTGACAGAATTTCCTTCTTTATAAGACTAAATAGTATTTTATTGTATGTATATACCACATTTTGTTTATCCATTCATCTGCCGGTGGACCTCTGTGTCACTTACTCATCTTAGCTCTTGTGAATAATGCTGCAGTGAACAAGGACTCTTCTATCTTAACTACTATTAAGGTCCCAAGGGGAAAACAGAGACTTCATTACACATAAACAAATATATATTAAGATAAACCAGCATTCCCCAAAATGTACTCCAAAGAATATTAATATATGTTTGAGGGAAGAAAGAACATGATTACAAAAGTTTAGGAACCTCTGAAGTAAAAGAGTTAAACAAATTTCTTTACTGGGAAACTTCTCAGTTTTTGATTTTTCAATGTGCATTGTGGATCCCTAAGAAATGATATCACAGGCAGTTTTTCCTAAACTTATTTAACCAGAAAGCCCTTGATGCAGGGTCTCTGGGATTCATGCTCTGAGAAGTAGTTAGGGTAGTCCAGTTTCCACTGAACACTGAACTGAAAGTTGGATTCTTTTTATACTACCTTGAATAGCTATATGGTCAAAACATACTAATGTTACTAGGATACAATTATGAGCTTGATCTAATCAAGAGGATCTGGCTTTATTTCTTTTATTCCTTTATAGTCTTGCAGCTAAAAGGAGCCCCGGTCATGGTGCCAACAAAAATAGTGTCATTCTGCTGATGTAAAAAAAAATGTACACAACCCAATGTGAGATTCAAGTACACTAAAAGTGATCATGTCTGGTCTTTAGTTTTGGAGCATCTGCAGCTAAAACACAAGTATGATTATTAATGTACCAAACTCATTAAAACCAGAAAGCAGATGTATTAGCAGTTATTCAAGAAAGTGTCCCACCTTTAGAAAAGGCATCAATAAAGCTTCTATCCAATGCTCTGACTTCCACAAAATAATAAGTAATTGTGATGACAGCTCAAACCACCAAAGCAAGCTTCAATTAGTATAGAGCTACCTGTAGTTCTCAAAACTGCATGAACTAGGAGAATGCATCTCTCAACCATGAAAATTAACAAAGCTGTTATTAAATGTGTACTTACTGCTATAATTTGGTCTCCAATTTGGATTCTTCCATCATGTTCAACAGCACTGCTCTTTGTAATGCTCTTTACAAAGATTCCTGAAGGTTCTAAGATTAGAAATAGTTTTGGTTTTGCTTTGTTTTGCTTTACTATTTACAAAGCACACTCAAACAATACCCATCCTCCATTCTCCAAATATAAAATCCTAATTCTGCACAGATATAAATCAACCAACCACACAAAGAAAACTACTAGTAGAAACTTACGCTACAGAAAAAGACAATGGTTTTGTCTGTCTGAAATAAAACATCAGAGTCGCCTGCACTAAATTATTCCTAAGGAAGATTTCCATCAGTTTATGACAATCTGAAAATACATTATGTTGATTCAATATTTCATAAGACAAAGATATTAGAGGCAATTGCCAAGATGAAAGAAATAGAATATTAATGTTTAAAAACTACCTAATTTTTTATCTCCAATGTAACCAGCAATGGTAATTCCTAATCCTTGGACATTTTTAGTGAGTTCTACATCAAATGTCTCATTTTCTTCACTTTTCTGAGTAGAAGCATCAACCTAAAATAAAATTGATAAATAAATATACACATAAATAAACATGTAAACAAACAAGATAATCTTTTTTTAAGCCACAATCTTTAGAAATAATATGATGTAATTGGGTGTTAGAGAACTCAGCTAGAAAATTATAGAGTAGGGATCACTCCTTCAATCTTGACAACTTGGACTGAGCATCACATTTTTACTCAAAAGGAATGTCAAGAGTAAAGCTGAACACCCCCATCAGAGAAATATATTATTGTCTGTGCGTGCAAAATGTAAAAAATTAAACAGTTTCTTATTAACGAATTCTATTTTCAGGGATGGCTCATCTTCATTTTTGAAGAAGTTAGGATGTAATACAGTTAAAATAACTCATACTTTGAGTCCGCATCAACAAGTTCAAATCTAGCTTTGCCACTGATTTTTTCTAAGCATCGCTCAGCTCAACTGTCTATCAGGAATAAGAACAAGTCCAGCTAACAATTATTAAGCAGTTGCTATAGAACAGACACCTGTCATGTCTCAATTCATTTACTCCTTAGAATAAGTCTATGAGGTAGGTACAATTACTGTCAATTTTTCTCTGGGGAAACTGAGGAACACAAACTTTTCCAAGGACAAAAGCAATCTAGTAGAGGCAGAATTCAAATGTAGATAAGCTGGTTGCAGAACCCCTGCTCTTAAAAGTTGCACAGTATGTAAATTCCTCCTAGAATGTAGGGGCCATACTGCCCACTTAAGACATGCCGTTATTACTACCTTAAGTTGAAAGCTGATTCTAATAACACCATGAATGTGAATCTATCCTCCAGATATACTATTAATAGACTGATGATTATTTTGCAAGCCAGTGAAATGTACCAAACAGCTAATTAAAACTGTCCTTGTATTTGCTTTATAAATTCAAACTTTAATACAAAAAGCTTTTTAGAAGGAAAGAATGCCTTTCCACATTGATTTCCTTCATTCCTGGAGTGGTACCCGAAAGCAGATTTCTCTAATATGTAGACTTGTTATTATGTATTGGACTGAAGGGCAAGGCTCCCTGAATAAAGCATGAGTGAACTAGCAGAGTAAGTCATCAATAAGTTGTTGGCATTACATACTACTGTGGTGTCAGCAGATTCCACAGAGAACCCTAGGAAGATCACAAAAGAATGAAGTCTGGTTCGAATGGACATGGAGGTTGGGGCAAGCTGGTAATGCTTTCTGATTTTCTTTAAGCACACTCTGTACCTCACTGATAAGTCACCTAAATGAGATATAATTTTATAGTAAAGTTTTATTTTTTTCATTGAACATAATTATCTGTGCAAACTTAGCAAAAGTTTAAAGTTTAGATAATTACAAGAAAATGACAGGATGAAATCTGCTTCAATTGAAACAAATGTGTCTTCTATTTTTAATAAGACTTATGCAAGTGCTATTTTAGAGGGTGGCAATTTGACTATCGAATGGTTTTAAAAGGGGCACAAGCTTCACAAATGATCATATGCACAGAACAGATATTTTTCTAAGCTTTCAATTACATCAAGTGGTTTTTGGTATTGCATTCATTTATATATTGCTGAATAAAATGTTTTGTTTACCACAAAAGAATGCCATTTAAATACTTTCATAAACAGGCTTTCTTTCTTTACTTCTTTCTCCCTGCAAAAAATAGCAACGAAACTCAATCCTAAAAACAACAGAATCATGGAAATTTCAAGTGTTGTAATAAAGTTTTAAAGGGCTTGTGGAGGAGGTTAGAATATTTAAAAAAAGAATTTGTAGCAACTGTTTAGAAAATAACTTGTTTTTAGATCTATAAGAAAGGAATGTAGAACTTGCATTTGCTATAAAGCTCATATAGAAATTGGTCGTAATTCTCTTCTTAAATATTTAATAAATTTCTGGATAAAATTATTTTGTTGATATTTAATCCACTATCATCTTGTGACCTGAACTATCTGAGATAACCATCACATTATAATAATTTTGAAACATTCTAGCTTTTTTCATATCAAGTTAAGAACAAAGATGGTGCTCTGCTTTGAAAAAGCTTTTGAATGAATAAAGCTTTTGTTACAACCCTGAAAGCATAACTTTTCTCTTAAAAAAATTATATAACTGGGTCAAGAATAGCGACTTATTACAAATCTGATAACAATTATATGACATACCTGAAAACAACAATGAAAGGTTTAGGTAAGCTTTATTTATCCACCTTGCCCACAAAGAGACACTAAGAAGCAAGGTGTTGAAAGGGAATGATTGGAACTTACAGCCCACCTTACAGAAACCTTTCTAAATAAGAAAAAGACAGAATTAAATGTTTTAGGTATTAGTAGCAAATAATTCTTTAAAATGTATCCATACTTCAAAACATTTCCCTTATAAATGTGCTTAGAGAAAAATCAAAAACAGTAATCTAGAATTTTTAAGCAACCTATCTTTCATCTGTTAGACATTATTCCTATTTAATAAACTATTATTAGTGCTGAAACATCATTACATTTGAATTTTGTTTCATTCTTTAGCACTAACACACTAACATTAATAAGTCTAGTTTCTAAATAAACACCACTGTCATCTAAGTGCTACAGTCTATGACTTTCCCATTAACTGCTTTTATCTCCTTACCCGCATCTCTGGTGTAGAAGATGGGGATGAGTTCAGCGTGATGCCCAAAGAGGTGGGCACCGTTGGTTCTTCCATGGCACCTCTTGCAATCATCAATTTGACTCTATTTCCACACTGTCTGAGGACCTGGGCGACTTGCTCACTGCTCATTCCTGCTAGATCTGTGTCACCAATCTTCAGAATGTGGTCTCCACTGCATAATCGCCCATGCTGAATAAAAAGGGATTGATTAGTCAGATTGTTGTTGTTATTATTATTAACTTCATCAGAGAAATCCCTCATTTAGAGGGAATGGGAGTAATAACAAAAAAAAAAAGCTATTCCATGAATTGCCAATCATGGTACATTAAACATGTGGTTGCCTTGTTAACTGTCTTTTGAAGCATCCTAACTTCATTAAATGTGATATAAGTAAATGAAATTCATAAATATTCTTTAAATCAATAGTTGATATGTGCTTTTCAATTTGATTTCTACCCACTCGACGCAAGAAAGCCCTAGTCTTTCTGTGAATTTTTTGAGGGATACAATAAAGAGAAAATGCCAATAAGGAAAGATGAAGTATAACTCACTTCACAAATATATATAACTCAAAATACAGTATCAACCACCAAAAAACCACTGAGTTGATACCACAATTTTCTGCCTTGCCATTTCAATTATACACATCCCTAAAAAACTCATTTGCATATGAAATCTTTGTGAGACTTAAATTCAGATAAACCAGGGAAGTGAACAGCAGTCTGGTAAGCCTCCATACAGGCACTGTCCACTAGAACTTTCTGCAGTGATGAAATGTTCTGCATTGTCCAATATGGAAGCTACAAGCAACATATTGCTCTAGAGCACTTGAAATATAGCTTGTCTAATGGAGGAATTGGGGTGGTAATTTTATTTAATTTTAATTAATTCAAATTTGAATTTAAAAAGTGATATGTGGCCAGTACCTACAGTATTAGACAGTACAGCTTATACACAAGGTAAAGCTGATTTATCACAAGCATGTCAACTAGAGAAATTTCACTGGATACTGCATGATACTGGCTAATGTTTAAAAGGAAGAAAACGCACATACTATTGAGTTACTCTCAATAATTGATAAAGTTACCTCTATTGATAAGGCTGCCCATAAATTTGCCTTTCATTTACCAATACGAAAAATATTTGATGCACGTGACTTAAGTTCAAGTACACATGCAAAAGCAAACAGCTTTATATACAAAACATTATAACCAAGGCAAAAGAGACAACTTGTCAAATTAAAACGTAAATCATAATTAGTAACTTTACAATTTTCTCACATATGCTGCAACAACTTTACATAGCATAAATGGCAATGCTTTAATAAGCTACTCTAAGAGATAAAAACAGGCTGTACTTCATATACAAAGATGACACCAGTGACCCATCACTAAAGGGACAAGATGAATCTTATTTTTCTCCCTTCAATAATGAAGTATTCTTTTTTCCATAATACCTTGTAGCTATAAAACAGATAAGTAGGCTTATAAACGTGATTTACAATCATAAAATAAAGGATATATACCTCTACAATGATCAAAAGCACAACCTGGGCTTTAGTCTGTGATTCTAAAGAGTCTTAAGATCACTGTCTGTAACTGTAACTGAAAATCAAGGTCTCTCTTGAAATGTATTTCTCCCCAGGTCTAAGAAAAACATTTTACATACAAGCCCAGCAAAACAGAAGATTCTGACATTGTCTAAAATGTTGGAAGCCAACCTGGAGCCTCTGTGCCATGACAGGGTCATGGAACAACAATCCAAGACAGCGCTGCAGGGCAGTGCTGCGCCCAGGAAGCTGACTACATCTCTTCTGATCTGTTTTGTAATTTTGTGCTTCTGCCTTGAAAAATGGGAGAAACAACAAACAACCTAGAAATGTAGGGTTGTTTCTATGGAAAACACCAATAATAAAAAAACACTGGCCCTACATGGGAGTAATAGATGATTATGGGGATTGTTGGTTCTGGTATAAGGATAAATTAATCATACAGAGTCAACTGCCAACATTGGAATTGTTGACTCGTCCATTCAGACAAGGCTTCTTGCCCAGAAGAACACAATGATAGACTGAATTGTGAAATGTATTGTAGATAATTTAGGGGTACATTGTTAAGACTCGTCCATGCGGACCTCTGGGACACATAGGAAAGTTCAGGAAACTTCCTCCTTCATAGTTTCTTTTAATGGCTTGTTACATATTAGCTTGGCTTTGTTATTAGTATGGATTGAATCTACTCTAAGAAAAAACAATGATGTTTTGAGAACCTTTAGAATTATTTTTAAAGTACATATAGAAATATTAGGTACAATCTATTATAAATATCTTCTGAGGTTTTAGCTAAGCACCTGATGATGTAATCACTTAGGGTATATAAATCTGACTGTGAGAAAATAAAGAGAGAGAGACCATGCTTGCACATACACAGTGTTATTGATTTATTTAACCTCCCCTCGCCGATGCTGTCCATCCCTCGGGTATTCCTGGACCTGCAGGAGCTGGACTCCCGCACTAAAGCCAAAGTCTCTTCTTTCTAACAGAAATGTAAAAGATGAAGGTGTATTTTTGATAAAACATAAAAAATCTGCTGGAGTAGCTTACCTGATCAGCTACTCCTCCAGGCAGGATGGTTTTCACGATCACGCCAGTTGCTTTTCCTCCTACGATGCCAAATCCCAGACCAGAGCCATCATTTACCAATTCAATAGTCTCCACGTGCTGCCAGTGAACCTGAAAACAAAGCCCCCATATGAATTTGAAAACATTTTATGAAAAACTAAAATTTTTATTACAGTTGATATCTCTATGAATATTATTTTGTGATTAGTATTAAATAACTAAGTGCAGACATAATAATGAGCTTTAACAGGGTCCCTTTTATTCAGTACACTTCTCTTTCAACATGTTGTTACTACTATTGATATAACCATTCTTGAAATAATCAATACATCATTATAGTGACTGCATTTAACAAGGTAAAGAGAGATTTGCAAGATCCTTTGTAGAACTTAAAAAAAAAAGGGGATGATCAAGGAAAAACTGTTAGCTGTTAAGAACTTCTGCATAAACCCTATTGCACGAGATTCCAAACGAAGTGAACTCTTAAAGTCACTGACAGCTGTCAGTGATTTTACAAAGAAAAATCAAGATTTTATTTGCTTACCAATAGAGTCAACTGTTTTTTTTTCTTTTTTTCTTTTTTTTAAAGAGCTCGTACTCTGACAAGATCAGTAAGATTGGTTGTTGTTGTTTTTTTTAATTTATTTTTTTGGCTGCACAGCACGGCATGAGGGATCTCAGTTCCCAGACCAGGGATCAAACCCAGGCCCTTGGCAGTGGAAGTGCGAAGTCTTAACGAGTGGACTGCCAGGGAAGTCCCTAGAGTAAACTTTTTTAAGGGGCTAAATTTTTTTTTTTTTTTTTAAGGAATGATGTCAAGTAAAAAGGCTACATGAAGAAAGGTAATAATCCCATTCACCACTGCAACAAAAAGAATAAAATACCTAGGAATAAACCTACCTAAGGAGGTAAAAGACTTGTGCTCAGAAAACTATAAGACACTGATGAAAGAAATCAAAGATGACACAAACAGATGGAGAGATATACCATGTTCTTGGATTGGAAGAATCAATATTGTGAAAATGACTATACTACGCAAAGCAATCCACGGATTCAATGCAATCCCTATCAAATTACCAATGGCATCTTTTACAGAACTAGAACAAAAACTCTTAAAATTTGTATGGAGACACAAAAGA
>NC_041222.1:55703620-55703928 GCF_002837175.3 Physeter macrocephalus
AAAGAATGAAATTAGAACACTCCCTAACACCATACACCAAAATAAACTCAAAATGGATTAAAGACCTAAATGTAGGACCGGACACTATAAAACTCTTAGAGGAAAACATAGGAAGAACACTCTTTGACATAAATCGCAGCAAGATCCTTTTTGACCCACCTCGTAGAGTAATGGAAATAAAAACAAAATAAACAAATGGAACATAATGAAACTTAAAAGCTTTTGCACAAAAAGCAACCTATAAACAAGATGAAAAGACAACCCTCAGAATGGGAGAAAATATTTGCAAATGAATCAACGGACAAAGT
>NC_041222.1:55704089-55748663 GCF_002837175.3 Physeter macrocephalus
TAATTCAAAAAGACACATGCACCCCAATGTTCATTGCAGCACTATTTACAATAGCCAGGACATGGAAGCAACCTAAATACCCATCGACAGATGAATGGATAAAGAAGATGTGGTACGTACATATAATGGAATATTACTCAGCCATTAAAAGGATTGAAATTGGGTCATTGGTAGAGGCAAGGATGGACCTAGGGACTGTCATACAGAGCGAAGTAAGTCAGAAAGAGAAGAACAAATATCGTTTATTAACACACATATATGTGGAATCTAGAAAAATGGTACAGATGAACTGGTTTGCAAGACACGTATGGACACCAAGGGGGAAAGCGTCGGGGGGGGGTGGGATGAATTGGGAGATTGGGATTGACATGTATACACTAATATGTATAAAATAGATAACTAACAAGAACCTGCTGTATAAAAAAAATAAAATATTTAAAAAAATGTTTTAGAAGCCATAAACTTAATCATAATTACATAAAAAATATTCCAGGCCACAGAGAGATACAACAAAAAGGGAAAAACCCAAGAAGTACAAAGAATCTACAGGAACTGCGAACCCATACAAAACCTTAAAGAACTAGAAAAATACATTCTGTTCCTCTTGAAAATCTGATGTACTCACTGGATTAGAGTGAGCTGAAATTGTGCTGGCCGCAGATGGAGAACGGGAAACTATGGGGCTGATTAGCTGAGGCAATGAGCCTCTGGCAATAACCAGCTTGACAGTATCTTTGGCTTTCTGCAGGATGCTGATGGCCTGCTGATGTGTAATTGTCTGATCAAGTGCCTGTCCGTTAATAGCAAGGATCTGATCAGTTTCCTTCAATCTTCCATCTCTAAGAATGAAAAAGGGGGTAAAAGATAACTAACAGCTCTCAAAAAAATGACAGCTTCTCTGGCATGCATTTTCAGGTTATTTTTAATTCTATTTTCTAATGTCCACACTATGAAAGCTTTTTCCTGCAGCTGCACTTCTAAAAATATTTTTTCTGTTTCTTTAATTTAGTAGGTATATGAGATGGTGTTTACTAAACCATTGTGCTCAATCATTATGCTGTACACCTTAAACTAGCATACTGCTGTATGTCAATTATGTCAAAATAAAAATGGAAGGGAAAATATATATGCTTTGGCTCCAGTTGACCTACCCCTAATCAACCCCTCCTAGTTAAAAGCGCCTTCTTTTCAGCTACCCACTCAACCTATACATTGTATTTTAGATGTTCCTATCCTCTACAAATGAAAGCAAAGGTGTATATATTTACTTGTTGCTTTGAGTATATTAATAAAATATAGCTCAAATTATCATAGGCCATTTGTATACTTTTCTATAAAGTAATTTTAAAATCTAATCAAAAAGAGCCCATTTAATAGCAATGAGAGTACTATCCTAGTCAAATGTTTCTTTCCTTACTAAAAAATGATTAAGTTATGACTATATTTAAAAGTAACTCTCCTTTCAAAGGACTTTCTTTTTATCGTAGCAATGTTACGAATTTAATGATTTCTAAAATCTAATTAATAACAGATTGTATTCAGTTTTTTGTCTGTTTTTATTCATTTTTGTTCCTTGAAATTCCCCCAAGGTGAGCAGTACCTTCTGAATGTGGTATCAAAAACAGAAAAGACACAGTGACAGTCTCACCTGTGGGCCACACTGCCCTCCTGGATCTCCTGCACAAATATCCCCAGTTCTCCCCGGTTTTCACTCCTCAGTCCCACAACACTGAACCCAAGGCCTCCACATGGAGGTTTGAGGAGCTCAAAAACTTCTATTTGGCGACCCTGTTCAGGAAAAAAAGCAAGAAATATAATTAAATGCAAATCAGTGTACTTGCAATCATCTTATTAGTGGCATTAATCTGTTCTTTAAAAAAAAGAAATTAAAAATATTTTTTTCTAAGATAAACTTTATCACTCATCACCTAGAATGAGACATTTATTTATCCGGAAGAATATTTCTGAAATATAACATATAATGCTCAGTTTAAAATATGATAATTTAGGGCTTCCCTGGTGGCGCAGTGGTTGCACGTCCGCCTGCCGATGCAGGGGAACCGGGTTCGCGCCCCGGTCTGGGAGGATCCCACATGCCGCGGAGCGGCTGGGCCCGTGAGCCATGGCCGCTGGGCCTGCGCGTCCGGAGCCTGTGCTCCGCAAAGGGAGAGGCCACAACAGAGGGAGGCCCGCATACCACAAAAAAAAAAAAAAAAAAAAATGATAATTTAAAAAAGGAATAGAAAAATCTCAGAACCACCTAAACCCACATAAATTCTACATCTTTGTCATTCCAATTTTTTTCAGATATTATAAATGCCTTCATAAATAAGTACATTTAAAATATACTTGATATATATTTAATGTATATATTTAACTTACATAATGTAAAGACATATAAGTATTCTTCAAATTATCCAGGACTTGATTACATTCTTAAGATATTATACATTCTATCGTTAACTATCAGGAAGAAATGCTCTTACCTGGGCCATATTTTTGATCAGTTGATCAAATTCATCACAAGCAGGTTTCCCATTGATGTGTGCAGTACCCAATCCTGTAAGAACTTCCAGGTTCCCATTATTTGGGGATAATAAAAATGATTCATTTTGCAGAGTAGGAATTGCAGCTGGGCTGAGATGTGGAATGTGGGCACATTCAACATTTGAAATTGTGGGAGTTGCAATGTTTACCTAAGAGTAATATGGAGACTATTAACAACTTTGTCATTCCATAAACTATTTCACAGGAGTCATCCCAAGAGAGGTAATAATGAAGTACCTATGAAATTTCAAAATGTCCATACCCTTTCATTCTGCAACTCTATTTCAAGAAATTTATTTCAAAGAGAAAAATAGAAAAATACACAAAGACGTAAATGCAAGGATGTTCAACACAGCACTATTTTTTAGGTGGAAAAAGTTTTAAAAACTAATTATGTGAAAAGAATCAGTGTTCAACTTCAAGGTACTCATTAAAACACACACAAAAACACATCAATACATATGTTTTTAAGTGAAAAAGCCTAGTTATTGAACAATAACAGTAAGTATAGTACAATTCAATGTACACTCAAAAAATGTTTACATGTGTATTAAACATCCGGAAGAATATATACCAAACCACCAACAGAACACTAGTTGTCCCCAAGAGATGGGATTCCAGAAGGCCATTAACTTACCATATTGCTTGAATTTTTATAACAACCTATGCAGTAAAGAATTTGGTCTTTCCCAAAAAGAAGCCTGGCCTTTGTCCCTACCTCATAGGAAGTAACTTCTAAACCCTTGGAATTTCCCAGATGATAGAAGTGTCTCTGTTATTCATGGTGGGCCCCAAGGCCACATGATATCCTCTCAAATTCTTAAACTAAGTCATCTCACATGGGCAATCAATCATGCCTATGAAATGATGTCCCAATAAAAACTCTGAACACCAAGCTCAGGTGAGCTTCCTGTGTTGGCAATACTCCATGCATACACACATCGAGTTTGGGAAGGGAACACTTCCTGAGGAAAATGGATGCTTCACATCTGGAATCCTCTCAGACTCAGTGCTATGCGTCTCTTTCTTAGGTTAACTTTCGACCTGTATCCTTTCCCTATAACAGACCATAACCATGAGTCTTAACAGCTTTCAGTAGGTTCTACAGGTCCTTCTAACGAATTATTGAACCTGAGGGTGGTTTGGGGAACCTCCTGAATGTTCAGTTGGAATCAGAAGTGAGGGTGGTCTTGTGTGGACTCTTCCTTCCAACTTTGTATTTGGAGCTTAACTCCATGCTGTTGGTGTCACAAGTCTAGGGCAGAGCTGCCAGTCTGGAGGACTATGCCCTCAAACCTCACAGTATGGTTAACTCCAGGCACAATGATATTAATAAACAACAACAAAATATTCTATAATTACTTGTATGTGCCTGTTATACAGAGCTAAATAATCTAATAATAATAATAATAATATATTTATTATTAAATATTAATATATTTATAGAATATCTTATATAAAATCATATTGATATTAATATAGTAATATTAAATAATAAATGTAAATAATAAATATTACATTAAAGCTAAGCAATTATTAAAACAGTACAGAGTCAATCCTAATTTTGTATTTCTATAGGGTATCTGGAATGTAACTTTTAATTTACAATTAATCGTAAGAAAAGTTATATCAATGACACTTTTGGATCACTCTCTAAGCTCATCTCCCAGCACTCTGTCCTTCACTCACATAGCTCCAGCTATACTAACCACTTTACCGTTCCTCCAACTGCCAAGCCGCTCTCTCTAGCAGCCAAGTACGTCCTTCCCCCAAGTACCTACGCGCTTACATTTTTAGTTCATCCAAGTGCACTCAACATCACCTCAGAGAAGCCCTCCCTGACAACCCTAACTAAGACTGAGTCCCACCATTACGCTCCATGAGCTGACACTGCCCTGTTTTTCTTCATGGTGCTTATTATTGCCTGGCATGCACCCTGCTGTCATGGAGCTTCCATCCCAATCTGCAGAGACAGACTAGAATGTAGAATTCTCCGGTGGAGGAATTTGACTATTTTATTCTCTATTATATCCTCATCCTCTAGGAGAGTGTCTTGCACAGAGTTGGCATTCAATATACATCTGCAGAATAAATGTTTATCCATTTTTAAGGACCCACTCTGATCTAATCTGCCCAATGACCCTCCAAGAATGACTATTACCATTTTACAGATGACAAAATTACACAAAGTCACACACCTAGTAAGTAGATTATGACCTAGATTTTTTTCATCATGGTGCTACTATCATCTTCGTATTATACACATAGCAAACTATCATTTCTGGAAATGAGACATTAGTAAATGTCTTCCATTGACAGAAGCAATCAAAATATTTCAAAATTTATGTCACCAATCCATGCCTAAGTTTGTTACCTGTCCTAAAAAATAAAACAGGAAACTCAGTAACTTACCAAAGTTACCAGTAATTCACCATTTTATTGGCTATCTACAACCACAGATGTAAAAGAGATTAATGTATTTGAGGAAGAGGCTTTTGGGAATCCTTTCAAATGCTTATTTTTAAATCTACAGCAGGCATGATCAATTATTATTTTTTCAAAAGTAAGCTTCTTATGCCAAACCTGATTTTTTTTTAAACCTGAGCATGGCAACTTCAATAAAATCTGCCAGCAGAAGATACACTGTTCAGGTTGAAGCAGATGGCATCATGAAATCTGTGACAGGCTGAGGATCCCACACACCAGGATCTAATGCCTATGGTTATGTTTGCATAGGGAAAAAAATATTTGGAGTTTTGCTACAGTGAGCCAGGATGAACAAATCACATTATAAGCACAAAGAGTCTGTCTGTGTGAAGTTAACTGGTGAAACAGAAGCTCTGACACTATGCAAGACAAGGTGTGAAGGCATTGTAAGAGTAAAGTTATATATGCATATAAAGCTATATGATATTGAATATCAATTGTCTTCTACAAATTTGTTAAAGGTTAACAAATGACAATGACTCCTCCTATCTCCTCCCAGCCACTGAGGTCTACATAAATGTAAAAGCAAAGAGATCACATAAGTAAAAACTAAAATTTAATTATACCATCATACAAAGGGTTTGTTTTTAAATTTGAAAATGTATACCCATAGGAAAAAGCACAAAGGCACCTTGTGATTCTGCCATAGCTTTATTAAAATGGCTTTCTGAACTATAATCTCTTTGAAGAACAAGAATGAATCTTCTTTGCCATGATAGGTCTGTTCATAACAGACATAGTATAAATGTTTAATAAAAAGAACTTGACTCCCATCTTGGTTTATAGAATATAAAATAAACAGAAGAAAACACAACGATCTGGTGATTTTTATATACAGGTAAACAATCTGTATAATTTATGGAAGTTGCTAGTAAATGAGCAAGAGTCACCAAATAATTTTCTGTTTTCTATTTAGCTTCTGGCTATTTCAGTCTAAAAAGGTCTTTTATGTTCTTAGTAAATAAACATGTATTAATTTATGGATTCTAATTAGTGCTAACACTAAAACATAAATTAAATAAAAACTATCTAAGGTATTCAATTAAAAAGTTATCAAATTCTTTGTGAAAGGGTAATATGAAACACCATCTCAGTACTTATAAGGACAGGAGGAGCTCTATTATAAGACATAGTCAGAACCAACAAAAGGTTCACTTACTCTAAAAGGTCAGATAAAGCAAAAATCATAACAAAGGACAGATATACAACTTAAGCATGTTATTTTAACTTAAAACACACATACAGTTATTCACAAATATCTTGATGTATGGGAGGTCCCACCCTCTTTCTTATATAAACCACATTCATATAATATGGACTTTTTTTTTTTTTTTTCAAATTTAGCCTCTTTACAAGGTGAAGCAAGAATTTGGACACTTGAGAAACAATTTCAGGATAGAAACCTTCCAGACATTTATGATATTTTTCCTCAATGTTCCACAGTTTCCTCTAACACAACCAACTCACCAACAATTGTTTTATCAATTCATCTGTGTAGTCTTTCAAATGAATTTAAATAAGTTTTCACAGAAAAATATCTTTTGCCATAAATTTTATAGTACATAATAAAGCCACACAAATATAAAAATATTATGACTGGCATAACTAGCTCTAAAATGACTTTTTAATAAATATACACTTACAGAAGCAAAGAGACAAGAAAATATCTGACTGAACAAGTGTTTAGTGCTCCGGGCATCAGTCAATATGCACTACAGGAGAAAAGGACAGCATCTTTTTACGTAGCAAGCAACTTATCTGGACGTGTACTAAGAGAGCTGCCTCTTCTATAAGAGCATCCCAAGAAAACAAAAATTCTCTTTGGTTCTATGTACAATTAAGCTCACCCTGTGGAAATAGCTGTATTAGAATAACCTTTCCACTGAGATCATTGGAAAATTTGCATAAAAAGCTGTTTAAAAAACAACTTTAAAAGAGCAAAAGGAAACGATCGCTTCTGCCATATTCTATTCATTAAAACTAAATCAGTAATCCCAGCCCATACTCAAGAAGGTATCACACAAGAGCACAAATACCAGAAAGTAGGGATTATTTGGTGTCCAGCCTCCAGGCTGTCTATGATAGCACATCACGGTAAAGCAGCTGAAAGCCAAGACAAAGGGAAGATCTTAAAAGCCACCAGAGCAAAAACGGACCTTATATTCAAAGAATAAAGGTGACATCTGACTGCTCTAGTGAATCACTGAAAGACAGAAGAGAACTTAAAAATTAAAAAAACTGACAACCTGACATTTTCAGAACCCCCCACATACATACTCAACACACAAAGTATTGTCTCAGATTTGTACAAAAGAAATACCAAAATAAATTCTTACACAAAAAGAAAATGATCCCTGATGGCATTTCCCTAATGCAGAAAAAACTGAAGAGCACAAAAACGGGTTTAAAAATGTGAGTAAATCAACAGAAATTGCTTACAACACATAATCTAAAAGTTCTGAAGTTTTAAATTCATGTCGAATTAAACTACGTGAATAATTACACAAAATATAGGAGTAGGGTAAATGGGGTGGAAAGGTATTAAGTTCCTTGCATGTTCAAGGAAGTAGTGAAAGTACTAATTAAAGTAGAATCATATAAGTTAAGGATATATATATCTGACGAAGGACTCATACCTAGAATATATAAAGAAAATTCAAAACTCAGGAATTTAAAAAATCCGATTAAAAAATGAACAAAAGACACAAAGAGACATTTCACCAAAGAGAATACATGGATGGCAAATAAGAACATAAAGGTGTTCAGCATCTTATCCATTAGAGAAATGCAAATTATAAGCACAGAAAGATATCACTATATACCTAACAGGATAAGTAAACAACAGCACATGCTGGTGAGGATGTGGAACGCTCATACACTGCTGGCAGGAATGCACAACAGTAGAGCCCCTCCGGAAAACAGTTTGGCTGTTTCTGAAAAAAAAACCTCAGTGCATATTTGCCATATGACCCAGCAATTGCACTCCTGGGCACTTATTATAGAGAAATGAAAACATATGTCCACACAAAAACATGTACATAATTGCTCATAGCAGCTTCACTTATAAGAGTAAAAAACTGGAAACAAACAAAATGTCCCCCAGTAGCAGAGATACACAGAAACTTGGAGGGATTATGCTGAGTGGAAAAAAAACAATCTCAAACAGTCACATACATTATGATTATATTTTTATAAGAGTCTTGAATTGATTAAATTATAGAGATGGAAAAGGGTGCCAGGGTTAGGGATGGTGTGGAGTAGGGGGCTGGATATGAATATAAAGGGGTAGCAGAAGGGAGGTCTTTGTGGTGGTGAATAGATCAGTATTTAGATGGTGGTGGTAGTTACACAAATCTATACAAGTGGGAAAAAAATGACACAAATTGAAAAAACTAACACACATTGTACCAGTATCAGCTTTGTGGTATGATATTTTACTATAATTAAGATGTAACCATTGGAGGAAACTTGGTGAAATATACATAGGACTATACATATACTATATTGAAAACTTCCTGTGAATCTATACTTAATTCAAAATAATTTTTTTAAGTTAATTCAAATAGGTTAAGGATACTGACTGTAATCTTTAGGGTGACCAATAAAAGAAGAATAAGATGAAGTATAAATAACATGCTAATAGAAGAAGATAATATTAAAAAGTCAACTAATACAAAAAAGGCAAAAATGAACAAATAAAACAAAAATGTCAAATTTAAATTTATCAATAATTACATTAAATATGAAGGGGTTAAATACTCAAAGTAAAAGACTAAAATTGTCAGATTGGATAACACAATAAAATCCAAATGTATACTGTTTACCAAAGACACAGATTAATAATAAAAAAAAGAGATACAGAAAAGATGAAAGTAGAAAGATGGAAAAAAGATACACAACACTTAAATTAACCAAAAGAAGCATGATACAGCTAAACTAATATCAGACAAGTAGATTTTAAGAGGCATCACTGGAGATAAAAAGGGACAATTCATAGAGATAAAGGGTCAATTCAACAGAAAGGAAAAACAATCTTAGTAATCTAAAAAGATAGGAAAAACAATCTTAGTAATCTAAAAAGATAATCTCAAAACAGGTAGGGAAGGGACTTCCCTGGTGGTCCAGTGGTAAAGAATCCACCTGACAACGCAGGGGATGCGGGTTTGATACCTGCTCAGGGAACTAAGCTCCCACATGCTGCGGGGCAACTAAGCCTGCGCACCACAACTACTGAGCTCTTATGCCTGAAAAAGAGCTCACGTGACGCTAACTACAGAGCCCACACGCTCTGGAACCTGCATGTCACAACTACAGTGCCCACACACCCTGGAGCCTGCGCACCACAACTAGAAAAGAGAAAAATCCACACGCCACAGCTAGAGAGAAGCCTGCGCGACACAACTAGAGGGAGGCCCGCACACCACAACAAAGAGCCCGTGTGCCACAACTAAGACCCAATGCAGCCAAACAAACAAATAAATAAATAATAAATCTTTTAGAAAAGAAAAAACCAAAACAGGTAGAGCAAAAAGGACTCAGAATCCAAATAAGAAATAGGCAAATCCACAATCATAACTAGAGTTTATAACAAATCTCTCTCAGTAACTGACAGAATGAAAAAAAAATCAATAAGGATATAGAAGATCTGAACAACATTCTAAATAAAGTTGACCTAATTGACAAATATAGAACACTGCACTCAACAACTACTGAATGCTGATTTTTTTCCAAATACAAAGGAAGTATTTATCTAAATAGACTATAGGTAGTTCAAAAAGCAAGTGTCAACAAACCCCAAAGAATAGATGACCTCTGATTACAGCAAATTAAGCTCGAAATCAATAACAGAAAGGTAACAAGAAAGCTAAAATACGTTAGTCAATTAAGCAATACATTTCCAAATAAACCATGGGTCAAAGCAATTATATTAAAAATTAAACACTTTGAATTAAATGATGATGAAGATACAACATACCAAAATTGTGGGATGCAGCAAAAGCAATGCTTAGAAAGAAATTTATAGACTTGAATGGATATATTAAAAAAAGATGAAAGATTAAAAATCAATGAGCTGAGCATCTGTATCAAAAAGCTAAAATAAAACAGGATACCAGATCTGAAAAAAGGAAGAAAATAACATAGGTTAGACCAGAATTGAGGAAAATTTTTTAAAAATACAATAAAGAAATTCAAGAAAGCCAAAAGTTGGACTTTTGGAAGAAAAAGGATTAATAAAATAGATAAAACGCCAGTAATGTTTCAGAAATTGGACTTCATTATAAATTTTTTTAAATCTTCTGGTCATCAAAAAGCAAAACACAAAGCAGAAAAAGACAGCTGTAATACATATGTCCAACAAAAAAAACTGTATTCAGAATACATAAAAAACCCTTGTCAATGAGAAAAGGACTGACAAAACAATAGAAAAGTGGGCAAAAAACTTAAACAGAAACTCCAAAGGAGGATATCCAAATAACCAACAAGCATATGAAAAGGTACTCAACATCATCAGTCGTCAGGAAAATGCAAATTAAAACAATAATGTGATACTACAAGTACCGCTAGAGTGGCTAAAATTGGGGGGGAGGGGGAAAGAAAATTAAAGCTGGTGGTACCAAGTATAAGCCATGATGTGGACAACGAGAATTTTCATAAATTATAGTGAGAGCACAGACCTACAACTGCTTTGGGAAACAGTTGGGCAGAATCTACAAATGCTGAATATATACCTTAAGACCCAGAAATTTCACTCTTAAGTAAATACCCAAGAGAAATGCACACTTGTGAACATCAAAAGACACGTTAGAACATTCATGGCAATTTTATTTATAATACAGCCAAAAACTGGGGAAAAACCACAAAATTATAGTCAACAAAAGAAAGGAAAAATATATTCTAGTGTATTCAAGCAACGAAAAATGAAAAGAACAACAGCTACATACAACAACAAAAAAGAATCTCACAGACACAAAGCGAAGACAAAGAAGCCAGGTACAAAAGCATATATACTCAGATTGCATTATATAAAATTCAAATACTTATCTATGGGATGCAAGTCAAAATAGTGTATGATCTGACTTATATGTGGCATCTAAAAAAGCCAAACTCACAGAAACAAAGAGTAGATTGGTGGCTGCCAGGGGCTGGGAGAAATGGGGAGATGCTCGTTAAAGGATACAAACTTCCAGTTATAAGATGAAAAAATTCCAGGTATCTAATGTACAGCATGGTGACGACAGTTAACAATATTGTATTATATACTTGAAAGCTGCTAAGAGAATAGATTTTTAAAAGTCTTCACCTAATACACACATAAAGGGTTAATTATGTGAGGCGAGAGATGTATTAACTAGCCTTACTGTGGTAAATATGGGTAGCAAATATTTCAGATATCACGTTGTACATCTTAAACTTACACAATATTATATGTCAACTATAACTCAAATAGGCTGGAAGAAATAGTGATTCCTTTGGGGTAGTTAGGACTGACTGAGGGGACACAGAGATTATTATGGAGTGCTGGTAACCTTCTATACCTTGATTTATGGGGAAGGTTATGTGTACATTCAATTTGTAAAAAATCCTTGAGCCATATAATCTTCGCTTGATTGTATGTTTCTTTCTCAATATTTTTTAAAGTTTACAAAGTAAGTTATACAATCAGAGCAGAGAACCTGGGGTACTCCAATGAATTATATAAACATACACTTCTCTTAAAGAAAGAGGTAGTAAGAATAGCCTCTATGTATCAAGCTAAACCTTCTCTGACAGAAACTGAATTTAAAGTTCAATTACCAAGCATTCACCTTAAGTGAAGGAAAATAAAGAAATGGATATCTGAAGATGAAGCTTAGTCTATTACTGTGATAGATTACCCTCCACAGGCTTGATATGGATTCAACTGGCTAATTCCCATTGCCAGAATAAATCTTTTAACAAGTGCTCAAGTCAAGATGAATCCTCAGCAATGTGTTTTGACCTCTGTAGCACATCTAGATCTTTCTTCCTTAAAGAATATACATTTTTAAAACTTGTATCATTTAACTGCACACCAAATTAGAAGAAAAAATAATCATTATGCTGTCTTATGCTTTTACACTAAAGTAGTTTGACCCACCCTGGTACAAGGCTGATATAATTGTAAGATTTTTTAAATTATAAATTGTTTTTCATCTTTTTTCAATAATAATACTTATTCTTTAAAATTAATGTAATTCCAAACATACTCAACAAGATCAACATCTTAATATTTTGATCATATACCTGTGGTTTATGCGCTTAAGCTCAATCCAATAGAAAACTTTTCAAATATGTACATTCACTTAACAAAAACTGCTACAAAATATTGAAATATTAACTTAGGTTTTATCTATACCTTCTGTGTTGTTAACTGAAAAGGAAGTTAACATTATTAGCTCTATTTTCATGGCTAACATCAATCTTTCCAGAAGTACTTGTATTACTGTCTACAAAAATGACTGCTTAGGATCAAATTGAATTTCCCAAAACATTTCTCTATAGATTATCCAAACCTAATTTGTGGTCCTGTTATTTTGACTTATTCTGAATTCAGAGTATAGCAATGAGAATAAAACAACCCAAATGCTTATGTACATTTGATGAATACTGTATTTCTATCACTTAAAAGCTAAAATATGTATTATCTTGAATTAAGCAAGAAAAACGACCACTGCTCTTGCAACCCTACTTTTGGTAGATTTTAAACAAATTTATAAACATATACTGCTAGTTCACTTTCCCAATTTTTTGTTTGTTTGTTACTCCCTCAACATAATGAAAGATAAGAAGCAAGGCACTCTCTGGGGAATCTGCCATAACACGTGCATCTCATAGAAATGCAGACTGTTTTTTTGTTTCTTTTTTAAATCTGCACCTTGTCTTTTCTGCTTGTAGAGCAAGAAAAGTGCTCATTTTCTTGTGAATTTACAAAAATGCTGTAAAACACTCTCTGGAACTGATCCCAAATATGAAAGGCAAAGGATAGGATGCTGAGAGTATTCAATGAAATACAGCACCTAAAATGGTAGCAATAACAGGAAAAAAATCTTATACATAATAGAGCTCCATTTCAAGTTTGGAACCAAGAGATGCCTCTTTTTCCATAAATCATTCAGTGAAATACTGAGTAGAGCACAACTCTGATGCATTATTGAACAGGCAAACCCCCTTGCACAGTAACTGATGGTGGCACTCTGATTTAATGATCCTTATTTTTAAAGCTAATTAAAGAAATTGAGTTGCATGTTCAAAGCATATTAGCTTAATGTGATCAGACTATTTTGGACACAAAGTAGCTCACAGGTCCTGAGCTAAACAAGATACAAAATGCAACAGCAAGTTATAAGGGCGGGGCGGGGGGGTTCAGATGAAACAAGCATAATTTTACATTTTCTATGAGACCTATCTTTAGTTCAAATACTTATTCACTACCTGAAATGTCCGAGACATTGGGCTCTAGGTGATGGGATGGTAATTAAAGATGTGTCTGTGGTAGACTGTGAAAGAAAAGGCAACAAATTATTTTCAGTTCCTCTCAGCAAGAACAAGTCTATTTCCCCACCTTTGAATCAAATAACAACGTTCTTGATGAAGTAGTAAAAATTATTAATTTTATTCGATATTGACTCTTGCATGCACATCCTTTTAATACTCTGTTAAAAATGGTAAATAAGTATAAAGTACTTCTGTTATACAAAAAAAATACAACTGTCAGAAGAGAAGCACTATTGTTTGAGTTGCAAACTAAACTGTGCTATTTTTTTTCATGGGCACCATATTACTTGAAAAAAATGACTTAAAACCAAAAATGATTATACAGACTTGGGTATATGGCAGACAATTTCTCAAAAATAAACAAAGTATGCCTGTCACTTCAAGGAAAACAACTGACAGTAATTGTTGCCAGTAGTAAAATTTGAGCTTTCAAGTAAAAATGAGAATTTTGAAAAATTTGCATCTGCCATCCTGAGCTTGACACTTTTCCATAATTTAAAGACTCCATTGATAAGACGAGAAGCAATATTAGCCAAGTGTAACTTTCTGATACTATATAGTGAAATGTGAAATGTAATTTTTCTATTTTTCAAATTTTCCAGATGACTAATATAATATAAAATTATGCATGGATAATAAAAGTAAAAATTCAAAGCACAAGACAGATTTTACTGTAATAGAGTACAAAATGTTCACTGTTTTGGTTTCAGATTCCACGTTGTAACTAACCTTTAAGAAACTACCAAGAGTTTTGGTGTCCTATCGAACAAGGACATCCACAACCATCTGAAAAGGCTATATATACCCCTCTCCTTTTCCAGCTACATACTGATACTTGCATGAGGCCAGATTTTCTCATATACATCAACTAAAACAACAAATGCAAACAGATGAAAGGCAGAAGCAGACATGAGAATCCAGTCTTCTACTGAGCCACGTTAAAGAGATGTGCAAAAATATAAAACAATGCCACTCTTCTCATTAATTTTTAAAGGTAATCGGTTTATTACTGTTTTTAATATAATAAGTAAATATTTACAATAGTTCTCAATTTTAATTTCTAACCTGATAAATACTGGTGGATAAAACCACAAAAACAAAAGCTCTTTGGGGTGCTTAGTAATTTTTAAGAATGTAATGGGGTCATGAGGCCAAACTGAGAGTTGCTGCCTTAGAACATAAAATGTCAATAAGAGGAGGAAGCAATAAGCAGAGAACTGATATTTATTGAGTGCTTGGTAAGCACTGGGCTTATGCCTTAGAGTTTTAAAATCCATGTTATTTAGTTCCCATTTTACAACTAAAGGAGGGAAAAAAAAAGGGGCTCAGTCAAGATAAATATGTATTTTTTCATTTTAAGAAATCAACTCTGGCTTAAGATCATTTACTTATAAATATCAGTGCCGGAATACAAATCTGGATTGTGTCTGTCTCCAAACAAGACAACACTACAATACTGCCAGCATCTGAGATCAGATAATCAAAACGAAGGCCTCTAGATCACCAGGAAATCCTTAAATTATGTTCATTTTACTGTTTAGGAGAGTGAAACAAAACACAACAGAGCTCTATCATTAAGACCTGGGCTCTGGAGTCAGCGTGCCTGCATTCAAATACTAACTCCCCCACTTAACCTCTCTGTGCCTCCGTTTCCCCAGCTGCAAAATGAGGAAAATATTATCCTGTGCTTTACAGTATTGTTATAATGATGAAACAGGTAACTCTATGTGGAATAGCTCCTGGCACACAGTAGGAATTCCATACACGTTAACTGCTATGATGATGATGAATGATGAGTGACACATCTTTTTCAATATGGTTCCTAAGAGAAAAATAAGGTGTCTTCAAAGTAACTTCAGTTATTTGGCTAGTTTATTTATGTTAAAAACTCGTTCTCTAGCAAGGAAAGTTAAGTTATTAATGCACAAAAGTTCTAAATATTCAACAACATTCACATACTCATTAATTAAGCAATCATTTATTGAGTTTGAGCAAAGTGTCGTGTTAGGGACAAGGTATTCAAAGATGAACATGGCATGGATTTTATCCCAAAAGTAGTAAATGGACTCCAAACAAACCTCCAAACAAATGAATTCTACAACTCCTGTTTACGCTTGTTAAGAACAAATGGTGAGTGGCGCACAGCATATACACCACTAGTCTAGGCATGTGTGTTGATGTGTATTTGCAGAATGTCTTTCTTTTATTTAAATCTCAACACTTCTGTGCTTTCTTAACAAAATTTCCAAGGGAACAAAATTTACAAAATGTAACTTGACCAAAAATAATATTCTTATCAAAGTATGCTGAAGTTTTCTGTATCAAAGGGGTAAAGGTATCAAAATTAAGTAACTATCTTTTTCAAATGCCACCACAAATTTTAGAAATTGAAAATCTAGACAAATGACATGTTAGAATGTTTGCAGTGTTTTTTCTATGTCCCACATTTCCAGAAGATAAAACTGATTCACTGTTCACAGTCTGCTTAGAGAAAAATAAAAATAAAACCTTCTAGACAAGTATAAATATATGGAAATGGGCATATGAAGACTGATGTTACTTTGCCATGCTGTCTCTCCATTCCACTATTACCTTTACCCAGTTCATTTACTTTAAAACCTAGCATCATAATTATAAACAAAAGCAGAATGAAACTTCTGATTTATATTAAAAAGGCTCTCTGATTAAAATTTGGTGGGAGAATTTGAGGGAAATGGCAAATCATAATGAATTTGAATTTAAAAAAGATTTAGTTTAAATTCATTTCTCTTTAGGAATGCTATTAACTGTTTTTTCAACTTATTTGCTCCTTTAAATTACAGAACTAAGGATTTAGAATCAGTGTAAATTAGAAGTTAAAAAAAAGCATTGGCTTCAGGGTCAGACAGACCTGGATTCTTCCCCTAAATCTACCAATGAATAATTGTGTGGTCCAGATTAAGTTATATAACCTCTCTAAACCCCAATTTCCTCACTGGACAAAATGGGGATAAAACCCATCTCAAAAAGCTGATGGACTGGTTAAATGAGACAAAGTCCACAGCACACAATGGCTTCCTAAAAGTAATTGTTCTTGTTGTTGCTGTTGCTATATTTCAAATGCAAATCAACCTCTATTGTTCTAAATTCTTGGGTTATAAAACTGATTTACATTATACCCAGTAAATTTCACATTTTTTCCCTCTTCTCCAAAGACCATTTAACTTTGTCACAAAAACACCATACAATTAGCACCATTTGCTGTTTTAGACACACATGCATACCCAATAGCAAGATGGTGTTGCATTTTAATCCAGCACTGTATAAAAAGCTTGAACACTGCCTTCTTGCCCAGGATAAAACAAGAATTTTAGTCCATTCAAAGGCTCTATATTTACAAACTTTCAGTTAAAGGAACAAACATTTAAAAGCTGTTATTGTACCAAAAATAAAGTATTTGAAATTCCTACAGTAAATAAACTTTATGGTAAATGTAAAAACATGAGACTCAACTCCTCCTCTCATAACTTCTCCTAGATAACGTACATTGAAGTCTCAAGAAACAGACACTTTCCTGTTAGGCGGCTGCAATGCTCTCTCATAAAAGCAAAACCATTTCAGGGGTAAGAAAAATAGTTTTTTCATTTTCACAGGCAACATCAACTGGGAAGAATTCCAGTTGATTTCTCCATACTTCCTGTTAATGGGGTTGAGGTGTACCTTCTTTCTCTCCGTTCCCCTTCCCCCATACACAGTCAAAATTTAACCTAGGCATTCTTGGGAGAGAGTAGCCATTTCCCCTCTCCTGACAGCAAGCCTACAGGTGAATTATCCTCATTCCAGTCTCAAATTAGAAACCATCGACAGAAGGGTTATGTTTTCATCTTTTACATAAGTAATAAAATAAAGCCGAGGAAATACAGGCATCTCTGCTCTTTGAGACATGAATGACACAAAACAGCATCTTTCTGATGACCAAAGTCAAAACAGAGCAACCAAGTACTCAGTTAATCAAAATTCTCAACTTTCCAACAACCTAAAAGACATAAATGTAAGAAAGTGTCAGAGGTGCAGATGTTACTGCTTAAAAGCAGCATACCTCAACACTTTGACCATGAACTTGATTTATCAGTCCTACAAATACAGAAGAGTGGCTCTTTGGGCAGGTCTCAGGATGGTGGTGTTGCACCCAATACCCCCTGCTTACGTCAGATATTTGAAAGTAACCCTATGAAGTACACACTGACTACCTGTTTCTTTAGGTTCTATAAAGCACGCTCCTGTTTTAAGACAGTATGAGAAAAACAAATACATGGTGTACATTACTTCATGTACTCTTTTGCAGAAAAGCCATCACTAAATTAGTGTGTATTCTTAGTGTATTTCATTCTTAGAAAGATGAAAGAAATAGTCCTTTGAAGTACAAGTCATGTATTTTACAATTATAATTGAGGGTCTTATCCATCAAAAATGTCATTAAAACCTATACCTTTGTTTTATGTTGTGTGTTTTTACTACAACCTTTAAAATGTGGAGAAATAAAAATACGTAAATAAAATGATTGGAGAAATAAAAATACGTAAATAAAATGATTGTTAAAAGACTGTATTTAATAGTGTGGTAAAAAAAGATAAAGTTGATACAACTTCAACTTGATACAATAAAACTTCATATAGAAAGTTGAATGCAAAAGAGCAAAGATGATAAAAACCAAAGCAAAAAAAAACCAAACACCTCAAAAAACAACAAAAAAAATCTTACCTTAATAAATCCTTTATAATCTGGCTCCAAAGTTTCCTCTCTTGCCAATAGCCTCACGTATTCTATTGCTCTGATAATACATGTATGTATGTGACTCTGTACCAGGGTTTCTCAACCTCAGCACTGAACACACCCTAAACCCCAGACTTCTTTGTTTTGAGGGGCTATCCTTTATACTGAGGATGTTCAGCAGCATCCCTGGACTCTACCCATTACATGCCAGTAGCAATGGCCCCTACAGCCCACATATTGCGACAATCAAAAGTGTCTCCAGGGCTTCCCTGGTGGCGCAGTGGTTGCGCGTCCGCCTGCCGATGCAGGGGAACCGGGTTCGCGCCCCAGTCCGGGAGGATCCCGCATGCCGCGGAGCGGCTGGGCCCGTGGGCCATGGCCGCTGGGCCTGTGCGTCCGGAGCCTGTGCTCCGCGACGGGAGAGGCCACGGCAAGGGGAGGCCCGCATACCGCAAAAAAAAAAAAAAAAAAAAAAAAAAAAGTGTCTCCAGATACTACCCGATGTCCCCTGGAGAGGGAGAATGTAAAATCCCCATCTGAGAACTGCTCTATACTCTTGTAAACACTGTTCCCACTACCTGAAATAACTTCCTCCATCTCTGCAGGAAACTCCTACTCATTTTCAAGACCTATTTTACATGTTACTTCCAGTGTGAAGTTTTCCTCTAATCAAAGTTAGTAATTTCTTCCTCTTATACCACTCACATTCTTGTTTTTCTATTTAATTACATAAGACTATACATGTTCTATCTTTCCCTCTAGATGGTGAGAACCTCCACCTTACTAATTCATTGTGCTTTTGATTATTTTTGGTGTTCAACAAGGTTTATTAATAAATGATTATGAGCTTTCTATAAAATAACCATGAGCTCCCATAATGTTCCCATTGCCAAGGGGATATCTGGTTCATAGAATGATGTCTCACGTTGAGCAATATATAATTATCTGGTTCTTTTTTGCCTTTGTCCTGGGAAATGGGAAATAAATTCTATACTAAATTTTAGCAACCCAAGATTCTTGGTATATCTAGTTCTCTAATATTTTTATTTGATCTTTATTTAGATTTACCATTGAATCACCTATTAGTCAGGATGCTTTGCCTTCAGGAGTTGTTCCAAATTCTTTTTGGAATGTGAACAGATGAAACTTAGGAACACAGAAATATAAAACCACAATTTTATACCATGAAGACCGTATTTTCCAAGAATAAAAATGAAAAAGATGGACTGAATTACTCTGATCTACACTGAACAGTAATTTCCAACACTGATTCTATATTAAATCAGCATCTCTCCAATTATTTCAAGAGATGTCATAAAATTTCCAAAGAAAAACTTGGAAAAATCTGGTTTAATTTTGTGTGTAAATACATTACGCATCTAGATGATATATATGTAAGCCAACACTTTCCTGGGAGAAAGGTTAATGAACCAGGAACCTGGAAATATCAAACAAGAACAACAACAAAGTAACAAGTGTCATACTCCAAAAAGGCTGGAAATCACTGACAAGGAGAAACCTCCAGAATATTCTGTGCCCCAAGGCTAGTCTTCCATATCAGCAGCTTTTGTAGCCTGCATATCCACATCATTTCTTCAATGTTGGACGTGGTCTCTGTAGCCATAATTTTTTTTAAAAATCTTAGCAATGACAATTTTTAATTAGTCCTAACTTTCTAATGAAATTAATCATTTTAATTCACAGTTTTCCTATAAAAAAACTCAGGGTAAAAAGACATTTAACTTAGTGCCCATAGTTAATTCAGAAAGCAAGGCAATTAATTAATCAGGAAAGCAGCATCCACCTATATTGGAATAGAGAAACATCACGGAATAAATATTCAAATCCAATATCCTCGTGGCTGACAAGTTTCTATTATTAAACTGCTAACATGTTTATTTCCTCCACAACAGCTGGATTTTTGTCATGAATATGCATTAAGCCCTGCAGTTATTAGCCCTGATGACTAGGTGACAGTGAGGACACTACTTGAGAATTTGCGTTTGACAGATCATTGACACAAAGTCACAGTTCCCTTTTTTTTTCCCTCTTCACTTAAACAGGAATCATGCAATAGGAAATGAACTGGAGCTATTAGAGATTATTCAGGTTTAATAGCACACATCCTTTTAGCTGGCGTTAGAACAATACACAATGTGGCAGAGTTAAACAGAGGCATCAATTATACTCTCAGACCTGTTAATATTTTTGACAATATTTAAAGAGCACATCCCTTCAGGGCATGGCTTTTTTGCCCTCTCAGTTACACACCTGTGAAGTGTTTAATTTGCCAAAGGGAAACAATTTGATTTCTAAGGGCAGTCTTAATACAGAAGAAGCAAATTGGAAAAATTAAACATTATTGAATAGAAGTAATGGGAAGGATCTGCAGGGAAAAAAGTAGTAGGCTTAATTCAACACGGCATGTCGGCATCTGTCATTAAGGCAACAATATGATCATGTTCCCAATATGGTGCATATACCTTGGGCTTTTCAATTATTCCCTCCCTTTGCTTTTTAAAAGACAGAATGATGGCAGAGGAAAATCAAAAGGGTCAACATTTCCAGTAATAATAAAAAAGATGAAAATGGGAACTTGCTCCTATTGTGCATATAAAATTATACATTTGAAAACGTAATTTAAGTATAAGATAATAAATAAAAGCTAGACATGCATCAGATTTGTGTAGCTACTGGATTAAAAACACAAATGTCAGTCCTTAAATGCATTACTTAAATATTAAATTATAAATATCAATAAATTAGCAGTTGGTAAACTATACAGCAAACTTAAATCTAACATAACATCTAGAATATTTAATGTTTAAACTTTAAAACAGAAAATATTATTTTAAGTTTTTTAAAATTTTCTCTAGTCACGCAAGGAAAAAAAATTGGTTAAGTTAACAAATGAAACTGAATTGGTAAAGAACGGAGAGTAAAGTGAAGAGTCACAAAAAATGTGGGAAATTATCAATAGTTTCAACCGACATAAAGTCATGGCATCTAGGGCATTTTTACCCTTGGGGGCAGGGGGAGACGTGAGATAAGCTGCAGGGTCAAATAAGGGAAAGGGCTGTGCCTTGGCTGCCAAGAAGCATGAGTTGTAGCTCTGGCTCTACTCTTCCAAACCACTCTGCTGTAATAAGCAGGGGGAAGAACAGATGGTTTCCTTGGTCCCTTTCAGTACTTGAAGGGGTGACCAATAAGCCAAAAAGTCCAAAGTCATGTAAGACATGCCTACAGAATTCACACACATCACAGCCTACGTAGCCTTGAAATACAGTTGACCCTTGAACAACACAGAGGGTAGGGGCACGGCACCACCCCACACACAGTCGAAAATCCACGTATAACTCTGAATCCCCCAAAACTTTACTAAGAGCGTACTGTTAACTGAAGCCTTACCCATAACATAAACAGTCACTTAACACATATTTTGTATGTTCTATGTATTATATACTGTATTCTTACAATAAAGTAAACTAGAGAAAAGAAAATGCTATTAAGAAACGTCATAAGGAAGAGAAAGTACATCTATGTGCAGTTCTAACCCATGGTGTTCAAGGGTCAACTGTATCCTAACTTCTAACATTTAATACAATGAGATGACACTGTCCATAGTCCTAGACTATGAGGCTCAATAATATTATGCTCAATAATTTCCAAAGAAATTTCAGCTGAATCACATGGGACCCAAACAGTTTTAGAGCCCATATTCTACTTCCATTTAGAAATGACAAAACAAGCTCAACAACAAGTAGGCCCATTTCTCTCCTCCTTTCAGCAGACACGGTAAGTATGAAAGCTATTCCCTTTACATAAGGCTGGCTAGCAGGGAAATTTCGACAGTTGCCTCACTGGACTAATGGTGTTCCCTAACACACTTACTAGTACTTTTTCTTGCAACTTTTCATCTCATTCTAATCATATTTTCACATAATACAATAAGGGGAGACATCATCACACTCTTTAAAAACTAGATAATTTTCCACACCATAATTACACTAATATTCATGATATTGGTTTCTCCAAAAGTATGCCAATCCATTCTGAAAATGAGTACCTAAAACCAATCTTTCCAATAATTTACAAAGGAAACAAACACAACTACATATAATGAAACTACCTCTTTTTCTTAATTCATAGCCGTAACTTTTAAAATCATTAGGTAGAAATTCACTTGAGAAAAATATTTTTAGAGATTCTTCTTGATCTACTTACTTAATTTTGGGGGGCTACTAAAATATCTAGATTAAGAAGTTATATGACATTAAACAAATTCCTTCTCTATTGCTACTATTTGTTCTTTTTGCATTTGGCATATTTTGGGGTTTTTTGTTAATTGGAACTGTTCTTTCACTGAATTATGAAACTGGTCTACAGGTTTCATTTTAAACTTTTAAGGCAGAATATTTGCTAGCAAGTCATCCATAAACATCAGATTAATGCTAAAAACATCAGAATGAGAATTAACTTGGACTAAAGACATAATTAGACTGACTTCAAACGTTGTGAGGATAGCAACCATTTAAAAAATATTTTTTAAAAACCTGAGAAATGGTGATTAAGTAAGTTCAAAGACCATCTGACTCCAGTTTTCATTCTGTCATTGTGATATGTTTCAATTTTAATATAAATGCTAGGACTTTTTAATGTTCATAATTTTTACAGCAATAAAACACTGTGTTACATTTAGAAGTCCTAATGTTTATCACCATCTGATGCTGTCATGGGAGCAATTGCTACTTACACTCTTTTCAGAAGTGAGAATTGCAATTCCTCTAACTGATGACAATGTAATTACTCCTTTTACTGTCAAAATAGAGGTGATTTCCCTTCCTCACATACATGATTACACATGCAAATCCAGGCTCATCTGAAATCATGTAAGTTTACTGAATGTCTGAATCTGAATAAGCAAGATCACATGAACCATGAGTCCTAGTGATGATGGAAACCAAGCTACAGTCATCCACCCTAAACATATTTTCATCACCCCCTTCTCCTGTAGGAACTCATTCTTCCATATCCACACAGCCTTCAACACAATGTCATATCATCTACAATACACCACAACAACCGTCACAAAAATAACTGGGGGTGGGGGGAAGCCACAGTTAATCTGAATGTCTCATTTGGAGGTTTAAATCAGGAGCCCCCCATCCCCCGGCCAAGGACTGGTACCGGCGCACAGCCCATTAGGAACCGGGCCGCACAGCAGGAGGTGAGCAGCGGGTGAGCGAGCAAAGCTTCATCTGCTGCTCCCCACCACTCCCCATCACTCCCCATCGCTCGCATTACTGCCTGAACTATCCCCCACCAACCTGCCGCGTCCCTGGAAAAATTGTCTTCCACGAAAACGGTCCTTGGTGCGAAAAACGTTGCGGACCGCTGGCTTAAATGACTTCATTAACTATTCATTAACACATACAAAAATCAGCCTTTCAGAAAAACATGAGACTTTCACAAGTTCTACGCACCACAAAGGTCTCCTGTGAGTGCACCATGTCTTACCTGGTCTTTCAGCTGCTGTACAGAAGTCTGCAGGTTCAGAATCTGGCTGAAGAGTGGGCTCTGCAACACCGACTTGAGAAGGTTCAGTTTGTCTTCATTTGCTACATCCCCGCGCTCCCGCAGCTTGGCCTGCAAGCGCTCTGCAGCCTGCAGGGCCCGATTTTTGTCTAAACCAAAGAGCAGCATTAGACAGTAACAGGATTTGAAAGACAGGCATCAAACCATGCTTATAGAAATCCTAAAACTATTCCTTTCCAGAGCTCAAAATTGACTCAGAAAAAAAAGAAGGGTCTAAAATATGTCACTACGAATATATTCTTCAAACCTTCAAATCTCTAGTAAGAAAGTTTGACAGCAGGGAACGGGTTATAGTGTATGCTACATGCAACTAATTGTAAAGTACAGAAACTAATTCAGATGAAGCATATTTGAGTTCCAATACCAGCTATTTCATCTCTAATGAAAACCAAACACTCTGTCATATTGTAAATGCTGACATTTCCACTTTTAAAAAAAACTTATATGTAAGAAAAATTAGAAGTATAACTAATAAGTGGAGGTGAATAATGTTACTGATGAGTTATAACATCCAAAATATGACAATTTCACATATTAAGGGGTTAAGCATTGTATATTTGTGAATTTACTTGAAAATACATCACAATAATGCATATCCCTTCAAAAACACAATTTTTTAGTATTTTAAATGTCTTACCCCCGAAGTAAGATATTTATTTGCCAAAGTAAATACCTTGAATTAGCATATCCTTAATAATCCTAGCATCTTGCAAGCATGCTTCTATCGGATAGTGAGTTTCTACCACATATAATAGTTAAAAATATCTCCCCAAACCCTAGTCTCGCTCTCTTTCTCTCCCTTACTTGTAAGTGAAGCCACATTAGTTTTAAAAAAACAAATGGAGACTGCTCAGATATATGTCCTAACAGATTCATGATGGTAACAAGTGTGTCTATTAAAATATATTTGCCATATTATAGTAATCGAAAAGAGTAAGAATTATCACCAGAGTCATTTTCGATAGCACCAAATGTAGAATTACGCAGGAATGGGGAAATTAAAACATGAATCAATGTCGACCATGAGTTCACAAACACAAATTTAAAGAAACAATATTTACTCATATAGTAGGTCCCCGACACATTAACCTTCAAGGTGTGAACTTTCAAAGATGTGAACGTGCATCTGGTTCCAGCAATGAACCAGAACCTGTGCCATCAACGTCAGGCGTGAGTGAAATTGCAGCTTGCCCTCCGTCTCCTATTGCTGATGATCCTTCAGCTCTACCATCTCCCACCTCCTCTCCCTCCTCCAGTCAGTAGCTCTTATTGCCTGTTCACTCGATGTGCCGCTGTATGCCTGCTGTTGTGCTGTACTACTGTACTTTTCAAGGTTCTGTACTACTGTACTTTTCAAGGTTCTGTACTGTATGATTAAAAATGTTTTCTTTATCTTTTGTGCTTGTTTGTTTTTTACATATTATTTGTGTGGAAAGCATTATAAACCTATTACAATACAGTACTACAGAGCCGACTGTGTTAGTTGGGTACCTAGGCTAGCTTTGTTGGACTTACAAACAAATTGGATTTACGAACCTGCTCTCGTAACGGAACTCGTCTGTATGTAGGGGACTTACTGTATGCAGAATTTAAAAGCAAATAATAGTAAAGATATGCATGAGAATTTTATTCTGGGTCATATTTCCCATGGTATCTCAGAATACAAATCTAGTATTAATTCCCATGTCAATTCTTGAAAAGTATACAACTCAGTAATAACTTACAGAATGAACATTATAAGGTAATGGTTTATATAATTCTGTATTTCCCCTTTGCTGTCCACTTTCTTATGAGGAACTTTCCTATGTGGACTGGTAGTCTTTATGATTTGTGACTTTAGTATAAAATAGGTGATGCAGGAAATGTAGACCCATGCATTCTTATTACGGGCATAGTAACAGAAACAAAAGTCTAAGTAATGATCCCCATGATCACAAAAACAGCTCCTTCTCCTTTCCTGCCACCCACTCTCCCCACCCTTCCCACAAAACCTGCAGGTGTCAAACCAACAGCCATGATCCTCAAGGCACCAAAGTGAAATCCAGATACCTTCCAATAATCATACCCAAAGAGTTCCCTGGAAAAGGTGAGGAGTGCAGTGCCAGATGAGGGACGATGAGGGACTGGGTGTACCATACCTGATATACCTGAAACTAGTTCTATAAACTAGCTTCTCTAAAACTAAAGAGCAGTGTGAGAAAAAGATTAACACATGAGTCTAGAAAATTTGGATATTTCAACCTAAATTATCTCATGTAGAAATTAAACTGCCTTAAATTGTCACTCGAGTTTGTCAGCCTAAGTGTTTGTTACTGTTATTTTTACCAACTTAAAAGCAAAGCTCAGTAGTATTTCACCTTCCAAGAATAAATTAAAAATAAGACATGGGCAATGATCTTTCAGTATTAAAAAAAATTGTTAAAACTTTTGGTGCTATCCAGAAACAAACATTAACCAGAACTGGCTTCATAAATCAGAATTGGGTTTACATTAAGTTTTATTAAAACCCATAATTGGTAGAACATTTCACATGCTCTCAACTTTTGCTTATAAATGATGTGTTTCTGATAACACTTCATATGAAATCATCCAAATATAGAAACACATTACCCTAGTACAATTCTAGTGGATAAAAAAAAATTTTAACTAAGTTACTATAGACAGAATCCAGATATGTAGAACACACCATATTTCAAAGATCCCAATGGAAAGAGTTTCAATTATTATCCAAATGGTCAGGAAGAAACAGGTCTTACCTATAGTTTCTAACATTTTTCCCAAGTTCAGTGTCCTTCTCTACAATGATTATAAACAGCAACTATAAGGAACTCTAGGGAGAAAAGAAAATGGAATGGTTATGTTTTACAACTTTAAAATTATATTCTAAAACCAAATACTCTAAAAAGCACTTGATACTACTATGATTCCTTTGACCATTAAAATCTTGTTGAGGTAACTTAAGATAGTTTTCTTTATAGGCAAAAAAAGTAATCATTTTAGGATTTATTCAAAATTATCTTATATTTGCAGATAATACTTGTATAATAAGGTAAAAGGCATAAAATCTGTTTTAAATAAGACAGTAAAAGTATCCAAAATATTTCCTTAAGAGCTTCTCAACACAGACCACTGTAACCTTGGATTCACTTACAGATCCTTACCCATAGAGGAAGGCATTTACTTGCTCCGCATGAGAAATTCCGTAGGCAAAAAAAAAATAAAATGTAAAAAATAGAATATATGATCCTGCCCTGGAATGCTCAGTCTTAACTGGGAAGATGATTCAGACACACCAATTAAGAAATGAATTGTGACACTCGAGCAGTAAGTGAATCAATGCAAGATAACATAGTAATTCACGGACGAAAAACTGAATAAAAGAGAGCACAACATTAAAAAGATTTTTTGAAGTTTTCAAAATACCCTCCTGTCAATAATCTCTCTTATTCCCACTCAAAAAAATCTTCTCAACACCTTCAACCCACACAGATTTCATCTTTCTCTGATAATACTCATCTAGGCTATTTAAAGTACCAGATACAGATCTCCGCTGACAATATCCACACCACTAACCCATCTTTAACCTTTGCTGTCCAGCAGTTTTGCCCAACTGATTCCAAGTTACATCTATCCTCTTTGCCTTGCAGAAAACCCTGAGTCCTTAGGAAGTCAGTGGGTCATTTCTTCAATGCAGAAAAGGAATCCACAACCAGACATCCTCACTTTTCATCTGGAAGATGAGGGGATTTCTCTGAGAAGGGACAAGTTGCCCCCTGTAATCGCTTTAAGAGAGAATGCATTTGGGGAAAAAGGAAAAATGTGACGTACACAAGCAGATGCACAGACCATCAATGCCTGCAGTCAGCTATGTGTAATAACTGAGAACATTACTTACTGACTTTCCTTAACCCAGTTTAGAATATAACGATTTAAAATAACTCCACTTCAAATAGTCAAACAGCTCAACTACTGGCACTTGTTTTAGAAAGTGCCCTGGTGTCACGAAAAGAGGGCACTAACCTGGAATTGAAACCTCAAGAGTGGTTCAGCCTTGAGCAAGGGGCCTATCATCTGAACCTTAGTTTCCCAGAAAACACACTTACTCTTTGGGTATGTAATGATAAATGAGATTAAAAATATATATATACCGATTTCCAGCTCAGTGCAAAACTCCTAATTCTAAAATATATATTTAGAATTAATGCTGAGCCCATGTATTGAATAGATTAGCATTCCAATGCCAGGCCTTGCATACTTTCATGGGAGAAAATATAGGGAGATCTTTAAAATAGCTATATTTTTTATTCTTATTTACAAGAATAGTCCTTCATAAAATAGAATATTACTAGGTCCCCTCTCAAAAAATTATTAACTTTTGACAGAAAAATAAAAGGAAAGATACCCCAACAGAAGGAAGCCCAGGTCTACAAAGGTGTATTTAACGCAACCGCCCAAGAGGACGCATGACAGCAGTGAAAGGGCATGGACGAGGCAGTCTGATGACCTGAGTTAAAATTTCAGCTTGACCATTTACTAGCTATACACCCTTGTTAAGTCACCCATCTATCTTTTCTGAACTTGGAAATCTCTAATTACAAGTGATTGGTATTCATAAAGTTTTGAAAGGGTAAATTTATATGCATGAGTGCTTGGTATATACAATAAAATTTAGTTCTATCATCTTTCCCCTATGAAAAATTAACTCAGAAAGATAAACAGTGTTCATGACTTGGCGAGGAAGGGGGATAGGCCTATAGATTTAGAGGCCCACTGAATTATGAGGATTCTGCAGAGAAAGCACAGAGTAAGCAGTTCCCAACTGAGAAAAACACTGGCGTCCGAAAGTTCACCTACAAGTCAGGTCTGTGGAAGCAGAATTACCTTTTTTTTTCCAGAGAAACCCTTACCATAAAGGTTTTTTTTAAAAAAAAAAAAAAAAAAAAAAAAAAGCTCAATTCAGCTGCAAGTCACTGACATTAGTTTCCAGATGAGAGCTCCATTCCTCTGGATTTCAGTATTAAAAAATTAGTTTCACAGTTTGTCTTCTCTGCTCTGATGTCCCACAAATAAATAGATAACTATTCTGATTTCACCAGGACAGAGAAAAGAAGTTGAAAAAAATGTTCCTTTCTATGCCCTACACTCCAATGGCAAGTATTCAGTTTTAAGTGTAAAACTCATTTGTAATCACAGAATTTTTGAGATTAGAGAGACGGCATCCACTCCCATCAAACTGCAGACATGAATTCTCTTTCTCACCCTTTCACCGCCCCACCAACACCCTTCCCTCTTTACCCATTTCAACATTGTATGAAAATAGAACGGTACCTGGATGATAATAGTGGGTCATGGCCAATGGATAAGACATAAAGAAGCCTCAATACATTTCAGAAGAATGCCAAGTTCTCTGGGTTTTTCTGGGCAATTCATGCCAGAAGTGATGAATCAGAGGGGCAGTAAAGAGGCAAAATAAGATGTGGGTACAATAACAAAGAGACAGACACAAATGCTGGGGCAGAAGCAGTGGTAATAGCGGCATAACGGCAAGCACACAGCACCTATTACATTCAGATCTGGGCACTGTTCAAAGCATGTTATCAAATTAAGTCCTTTAATCCTTACACAATCTATTCACTGCACCAATGTGGAAACTGAGGCACAGAAACATTAAGTAACTTGCCCCACTGGTAAGTGATGAAGCTAAGATTTGAACCCAGGCAGTTTGGTTCCAGAGTCAATTAATTTAGCTTCTATGATATACTGCCCCTTGATAAGAAGAAGACTGACCTTACCATTCTCTTTCCTCTATCCAAGTTCAACATTGTGTAGCCCTTGCTCTACACAGGAGAAACTAAAAAAAGAAATGGGGGCCCGAAGTGAATGAAGTCTGAAAGGGACTGGTTGAGACTATTTAACATAGTCCACAATCCACACGAAGGTATTAACAAGTCAGAGTTAAGGATTTTAAATACTATGCATAGGTACATCACAGAAAGATCAGTAATATTCCCCATTTATATAATGTCCATATATGTTTAAACAAATCACTTTTGAAATTCAAGATTTTAAGAAAAATCCCCAAGAAAAAATGAGCCTCTTTAAATTAATATTCAAAGTACCTTTAAAAATACGGCTATTATATGTCAAAGTACTAAATCCCTCAACACAATGAGAATAAGAATATTCAAATCGTATACAAAATACTAGCTTCTATACAGCAGCCCCTCTAGCTACTGTTTATATACCCTGCTTGTAGCCATATCACTATTTACCTATAATTGAGCCTGTCTATTTCAGTAGCCATAGCACTCAGAACTACAGGACATACCAATAATGGATCAATGAATTCAGTGCCTATGAAGCACTATAGTGCTAGGCAAGTGCTGTTTCCATACATTATATCATGGGAGCTGGAGCCCCAAACATCTTGCTCTCCATAATATTCTCCACTGCCTGGCACATTATTCTCTCCATTTCCCAGATAAGACAACAGAGGAAAGGAAGAGGCTGAGGTCTTACTCAGGGTCACAGAGCTAGTAAGCCAGAAATCTTAGATTTGAATCCAACTCTGTTTGATTCAAAGCCCCCACTTACTCAATCACACTATCCCTTACTTTCCATATTGTTATAGGAAAAAAGAATGTGCAGGGCAATGTATAACATTGCTAGTATTTATATAAAAGAAGAGGAGGGAAAACATTTGTATACGTCAAATTAATATGTGCATGTTTATGAAAGCACAGACTATTCCTACAAGCTTTCCAAAGGCATTAATGGTGGGATGTAGAGAGCTGGAGGACATTAGGAGAAACGTATTCTGACCTGCACTTCTTCTGAATTTGAAAAATTTTGTGTCAATATAAGGTGGCCAGATTTAGCAAATTAAAAATACAGGATACCTAATTTAATCTGAAATTCAGATAAATAAATTTTTAGTATAAGTATATCCCATGCAATATTTAGGATACAGTCATACTAAACACTAAATTGTTGATTATCTGAAATTCAAATTTAGCCAGGCATCCATTATTATATTGGGCAAGTCTACTTATGTACATATTGTCTTAGAAAAAAAGCAAATTTTTAAAATCATTTTTAATTTAAGGACTTTATGCTTCCTTCAGAACTTTAATATAATAACAGAGTTGCCAAATCCTTTATAAATCTCTACCCATTTTAGCTGTGACCATATGATTCTCCAACAACTGGTTGATAACACTAGTTTCAGTCGAGGACAAAAATCAGACAGTTTCTTTCGTTTCATTTAGAAACAGAAACTGATTAATTAACAAATCATTTTACTTTTCAACAAGTTGTACTGGTATATGTAGGCACAGCTTTTGTGTAGTAGAGAATCACTGCCTGAAACATAAAACAAATCATTCTGCCCAACACAGATTATATGGCAACTAACAAGTGAAAATATGTCTTACGCTAAAAATAACTCTACTAAGAGAAACTGCCCCAAATGCATACAATTTTCTAGTTATCTTAAACAATTCTGACTGTAAAAGGAGTACACCATTAAAAGAGCTTGACGCAATGGTTTGTGGCTTGTCAAAGTCACTTAGCGTCTGTTAATGCATTTAAATTTAGCATTTGTCTCATTCTTAGCTGCCTCAGCACTACCTGAAGTTACCAGACAAGTACAAGGCTGTAGTCATTTGCAGGTAGTTTGTCATAAAGTCAATTGGCCATGACAGCAAAACTTACACTTGCAGTCATAATTCATATTCTAGGGTAACGTTACTGAACTACTGTTACTGAACTATTGCAAGAGCACAGAATCATCCAACTACCCACCAACATCATGCAATCATCCAACAGAAAACAGTCAGCTCTTCTTAGCATCTGTTCTTTAGAACTTCTCCCTCATTTTTACAGGCTTGATCAAAAAAGCATTTGTGAACAAAACCTTGCTTTCAAGTTGACATTTATGAATCTCCCCGAATTCCTTCAGTAGAATTTATTAATTCTTTTTTGCTCCCCCAAATCGAAGAAAATCAAGTTTCAAGCAACCTTGCTTTTATAGCATAAGGCAAATACTGATTGATGGTCTTGTCCTTCCTTTATAAAATGGAAAGATAAATTACCTATCCAAAATGAATATGCTGAGGGGGCCACAGGGTTAGAAAAGAACTCAAATTCTGTTGTTTATTGATTCAGCAACTACTCACGGGGCTCCTACATGATGAGCATGTTGTTAGGTAAGAGAATTAGAGAAATGGGGACACAGTCTGGGAACTCATGGGCCAAGTGAACAGAAGAAAAAACAAGTACACAGACACTTAAAATATAAGAAGACAAGAGAGGGATGCCATCAAACCCAAACTGAAGAGAAAGGGAAAGCTTCCCGGAGGCAGAGACCCCTGCATAGAATTCTAAAGAACAGGTGGGAGTTAGGGTAGAACGGGTGATAGAAGAGCTCCCAACATAGAGGCAAGAGTACCTAGCACCCTTATGAGTATTGCAAGTAGTTACTTATACCTGGACCAGGCCTGAAGGAGAAGGAAAGACAGAGGTGATGAGGCTAGAGATGTGGGTACAGGCTAAATCACTGAGGGCCCTGCATGCCATTCTTGAAGAGTTTAGGTATTTAATACTGAAGCTTGTTTTGGTACAGTGAGTGACACAATCAAACTTTGTTTTATAAAGATAACTCTGGTGATAGTGTGGAACACCTATAAAAGGGGAAAAAGACTGGAAACAAGAAGGTCAGGTAAGAGGTATTTTCAAAAATAGAGATGAAAGTGAAAAATAAATGAAAATGGGAGACAGATTTGAGGAATTAAGAGCTGTAAGCAACAGGACCTGGTAAAGTGGAGGTAAGGCAGATGAGTCTAGGATGAATCCCAGCTTTCCTGCTTGAGTTATTGATTGGATGGTAATACTAACCACTGAATAGAGAGTAGAAAAAAAAAAATAGGTCAGTGGTATGACTATTCTAGAAATAAAGCACTACAGAGATCAAGAGTTTAAAAGGCTGGGTTATACAGTACCTCGTAACACTGTGATGGACTGAACTGTATGCCTCCAAAATTCATATACTGAAGCTGAAACCCTCAATGCGATTGTATTTGGAGATAGCACTTTTAGGAATTAAGGTTAAATGGGATCATAAGAGTGGGGTCCTAAACCAAGAGGACTGATGGCCTTATAAGAAAAGAAAGATATCTATCTCCCTCTCTCCCTCCTTCCCCCACTCTTACCCTCCTTCCCCCTCAACACATGCAAGCGCCAAAGAAAAGCCATGTTTTTTCTTTGGAAGGACACAGTGAGAAGGTGGCCATCCACAAACCAGGAATAGAGCTCTCACCAGAAACCAAACCCTGCCAGACCTTGAGGTTGGACTTCCAGCCTTCAGAACAGTGGGGAAATAAATTTCTGTTAAGCCACCCAGTCTATGGCATTATTTACAGCAGCCTGAACTAACTAATACAGATCTGAATCTTCCCACAGCCCCTGCTCCAAGGAATATGCCATTACTTATGATATGCCCCTTTCCTTCAACCATAACCAGGGGAACAAGGGGTGGGCCCCTCACCCAAGGGAAGACAATCTAAGTGCTGACCTAAAAGGCAGAATTGGGCTACAGTCTCTCTCTTGGGAACTAGAGAGAATAAACCAATTAGCGGTGGAGCTAGAGTGGAAAAGATAGAAGGAGCATAAGTAAAGAATGAAGAGGCTAAGATGGGGAACATGCAAGCCTGAGTTAAAAGAGACCAAAACAAATAGAGACATGGATAAAGACAGAAGAACACAGCTGACATTAGGAGAGAAGCAGGTATCCCTTGGGAGATCCAACACAGCCAGTGAGAGGGAAACAGAGTAATTGGTCCCTAAGATGCACGGTCACTGACATCCATTCTTACAATGCACTCCATTTTGCCAGAGGTAATTAGTATGAATCTCTGTTTGTTCCATTCAAACACACCTAACTATTACAGGCTGCTTTGGTATAGCATCATACTATCACATCCCAAACAAACCAATATCCTGCATAAGAAGTACCCTTCCTCCTTTAACTAATTCACGTGGATTCTCTACTTCCAATAAAGATATGAGGGAGCTTACAAGCAAAGATAATTTTAATAGGACCACTGAGATAATTAAGATTTTACAGGGGAGATAGTTACATCGGAAAAACAAAGCATAAGGAACTGCTACTATGGTGGGTGAATAAAATACTATATTCAGTTTTGATCAGAGCCTGAGAAAAGCCATCAGGTTTCAATCAAACAAATCATACATCCATTGTTGAAAAAGGAATGTGAGATCCGACTGACAAGGTTTCATTCTATAAATGAAACCACAGTAACTGTGGAAAACATTTACAAATAATGCAAATATTTCTGGCTAAAATATTCCAGTCAAAGAAGAACAGAAATACTTTTACTTCAAACTCCACTAGAAAAATAAGCCAAATAGGCATGTTAAAAATTAAAAGTAACACTTAAAAAACAGAAATGGAATCTATAATTTATAAACCAGGAGGAAAAAAGATGGAACAAAGAATACTAAGTAATCTAAAAGAGGCTGGGAACAGAGAAGAAAAAAGATAAAAGCATAGTAAACAAAAAACACAAAACAAGAGGAATGAAATAAATTCAGATATCCATATTCCCAACAAATATAAATGGGTTAGACTCACTTATTAAAGAACAGACTCACAATCCATATCTCAAAAATGAAAATGAAAGTTGCAGAATACAGTTTGATGTCACTTAATCTATAATTTTTACAGAATATAAAATAATAATATATGCTACATATAAATAGGTATATATGTGCTTTCATCATTTCAACAATGAATTAAAAACACATTCTAAAATTACAGTTATGATTACTTTTAGGGGTGGACAGATGGAAGTAGTAGCTTTAGATCAGAGAGAAGTCAAAAGGGGACTTTAGCTTTCTCTATTTTTTTTTAAGGAAACTATACTTTTAGAATGTTTAAACTTATATATGTAAAAAGTAATTGGGTTGAAATATTTATGGATAAAATGGTGAAATGTCTGGGATTTGCTTCCAAAAAATGAAAGAGGATAGAAGAAATAAGACTGGCCATGAAACTGTGGCTGTTAAAACTGAATGATGGATACATGAGGATCCACTGTAACAATAAGAATAATAAGAGAGTGCCAGTAAACATACGAAAATGTTAATACCTAATTTTGGAGGCTAGGACTAGAGCTGGTTATTTTCTTCTTTATTCACAAATATTTCTCAAATTCTCCCTAGCATCTTTCCTCAACAAAAAACGATTTCACTTCAAACTACTAAATTACTTGGAAAAAATTTTTTACCATTGGTAAATGCTACCAGAAAGATAATTTCTTCAGGCTAGATTACTTATACTCCAACAAAATGAAAGGAAATATTATGAAAAGACTTTTCCAAAAATTAGTATCTTATAAGGAATTTTCATTTTTACCATTAAAAACAAAGCTTTATTCTGATTTTCTGATAGCTACTCTGCTTCTAGTTTTACCAAGCCCTTTTAGATAACAGCCTTAGAAGCAGAACTTATGGCCCCGGATTAGCCAATTCCACGTGACAGAGCTAGAAGCAGGCAAGAAGTGATGAATGACTACTGCTGTTCTAGTTTTGAACATATACACAGTGCAAACCAAAATCCCCACCTTTGGAAATTGATGGGTGAACCCAAGAGAGTACATAAATATAAATCTGTTTCAGTTGAAAGAAAACTTATCTTTCATGCATATGCAAATGACGATTCAATATTATGAACAGTCATATAATATATCTAAGCTAATACTATAATACGGGCAAGTAGCATATTAATCCACAATTATGTGGACATACATAAATTACAATCATTACTTTGACTAAGAATCCACATACTCTTAACAAATTTTGGTGAAAATAATATCAACTTATTCCTTTTCCTAGGAATTTCCTAATTGGGAGGAAAAAAACCTATTGAAAAGGAAAATATATATAATTTAGATATTAGGATATTTTATCACTTCTAGATACACTTACACAACAATGTGTTTATACTAACACGGTCACTGGCTATATTTTCGTTTTGAAAGCTACAACTTCCTTTTATTTTTAAGATTGTTGGATTCAGGTGAAGGGCTAACTGTCCTTTCAAATAGTATAACATGTTCTATCCTTAACTGCAGATTCCCTAAAAGCACAAAGATACTAACTTTAAAAGGACATTTCACCAGATTAATACCCACTTCCAGAATTACACACTTAAATTTTGTGATGCTTTTGAGTCAAATTCCCTTATTAACTGCTCACACCTAAAGATGAAGTCAATTTTACGGTTGAAAGGAGCCTCAAAAAACATGTAGGTCACAGACAAGCTCAAGTTCGCTGAGGTTTGGTTCTAAACAAACCAGTGGTGTGTCAGGCTGCTATATATTACAACTGACTATTTGAAAGGCTGAACTTTTTTTTTTAATATACTAGACAAACCAATTCCATTTATATTCCATTGTATTATATTTATTTCCTTCCTCCTCCACCATCATTCATATTTTTTTAAAAGAACCACCAAACACACACACACACACATTTTCTCTCTCGCTCGCGTGCTCTCTCTCTCTTTCTCTCTCTGTCTCTCTGTCTCTCTCTCTCCTAGAGAACTACAGATTCCAATACCTTCTCTCTGGGCACCCATTTTTACATATTTTCCATCCGTAATGTTCTCTCTTAGTACATTCCTACAGGACAGGGACCCCCTCCCCAAATCAACTCACACCAAATATGGTGACTCAGAAAAAAGATTTAGATGCTTCCGAGAATGAAGATTTAGCCTCTCTGTTCTCTCCCTAGCCAAACTCAGAGGAATTTACATTGTTGGGCAGTTTGCCCCTGTTTGCTACCACATTTTCAGTGCTACGAGCCAAGATACAACAGGCTGTGCACGTTTGTTGGACAGATACAGGCAGGGGGATTCCTCCAATGGCTGCCCTGCAGGCGAGCAACATCAGGCAGACATCAGACTCCAGAGGCAGCTAGTTGCACATAAAGCACTCACTCCAGCCACATAATTGTCTTGGGGGAAACCAAAAATGTGCAGGAGGATTAACTCTGTGCCACAGAATTCTCAGGTGTTATTCCTACAGTTGGCAACCAATTCTCCAGAGAAATTACTTCATGCCTCTGCCTCCTGCCCTTTTGCCTGCCTGGAATGAGGCAATTCTCCAGTGGATCGGGCCAACAGTGTCCTCGGTGCTTAGAAAAAGCATGAATACTCAAAGCGTCCCCATGGGACCCTGAAACATGGCCTGCAGCTGCTCTGTGTTAGGACTGATCAACTGCAGAGGAGGTAACAGATCTCTGTCATTCCTGGCTGCCCTCTCAAGGATGATGAGTTTGTGAGATCTCAATGACAGTACTGGTGCAGAACAAAACAATACGTGGCTTTGTCAGTTGTGACTCAATGATTCCTTAAAGTAAAGCCCTAAAGAACAGTGCAGAGAGACAACCTTTCCAATACAGATAAAACTGTGGAACTCAGAGATGGGTGGTGACAAAAATATTACAACCACGCTGCTTCAACTTACCTCCCCACCCAACTAATCCATGTTCTTTACCAAAGGTCATTTTCTAGGGCTTTTCCCCATAACTTTTAAAATAACTCTACTTCCACCATTTCCAAATTGCTTCTCCTGTTCTGGAATCTTTTCTACAAAAATGATGAAGCATCGTCTATCACATGGCCTACTTAGCTATCATTGAGCTCTAAGTACTACACATAATTAGATATTTTTATCTTTCCCCATCAATCAGTGCCTCCTAAATTCAGTTTGTGGCTTTCCTGATTTCCCTTTGCTGAATTTGGATGGGAACAAAGATAAAGTTTACAAACTTTACTCAGAAAAGGGCAGGCTCAAATTTCTAATAGGAAATCCTCTGGAAGAAAACAACACACTGTAGTGATAATTAACGTGGCTGTTTTCCTCTCCTGGACTATGCCTGTGGTGACTAGAGGTCTGCATCCCCTGTTGGTTTAGTTCCAACTCTTTGCACAGAGGAGAACCAGGCATATACGAGAAGAGCTTATGAAGGATCATGCTCTCTTGCTCTGAGTCCATTCTTCGTAATATTTTCATGAAGAAATTTAGAACCCTTAAGTTTAGCTGGCAGAAGAAATCAAATCATTTTTTGCAATTACTAACACTTAATAATTTCAAATATCTTATTTGAAGACATCAGAAAATTTTGTGAGCTTTTACTCTTTCGAAAACAACTTGCTAACACATTTTACAGATATGGAAGTAGAAGGTCAAAGAGACTACTAACTTCCCCAGTGTCAATAACTCACATCTTTTATTAAGGAATTGTATTTCTATATCCATTATTATGTGAGGGTACTGAAAAGTCTAGGTAATAAAACATCAACAATTATCTGAAAGTTTCAGCCAAAAATAACCTTAATTTAGCTACAAGAGGATTTGGGGGCAGAGAGGAAGGGAGAAAATAATACACTTAAAAATCTTACTCCATCAGAATGGGTGTCTATGCTAACTCAATTCCCTCAACAATAAAATGTTTAATTTTCCATGTCATTTTGCTGATTTAAAAAAAAAAAAGCAACTTCATTCCTCAGGTACAAATTCACCACCAAATACTCCTTTCAAGAACCAAAGGTTTCCAAATACATATTCACCACTAGAGTATCTAAAATGTAGGCTTGGTTGTAATCCACAAACTAAAGCAATAATTTGTCATTTAAGACTTTTAAAACATGCTATTCAATGACCACTAATAATAAAACTGCATATAAGAATTGGTTGCTATTACATCTACTATAATAATAACTCTTCCAGAGAATAAAACAGTCCATAAGTGAGTTTTTTAGACAATGAACCAGCATCATTTTTACTGTCTGAAATGAAACCACTTATGAAATGGCTTTCATATATCCGTCTTCTTAAACAGAGCATATGTGCTTCACAAACATACACCCATTTTCAAGTAAGAAACCTGAGGCTCAGAAAGATGAAAGTGTTTTCTCCTACATTCAGGAAGCCTGTAAGTAAGAGTGCTAACATTAAAAACCAATCCCATTCATCAAAGCCAAGTCCTTTCTACCAAATCATAGCTCTGTGCTCTAATACTACTACTACAGGAAAGAAAATAGCTATTTACCTTCAGATGAAGTACCCTCAGGCAGAGCTTTCAGAGTTCCCAAGCTGTTTTATAAAGCTCTCTTGAAAAAACACTCTACCATTTTACTAGCTGTGAGATCCTGGGCAAGTCACTTAACTTCTCAGGGCTGCTGCTGTAAAGTGACGTTAACAATAACAAAAAGTGCCTGGAAGTAACAGGCATATAAAAGCTGCTGCTATTTATTATTTTTTGTCTTCTAGTGTCTGCTGTTTCCAATTTGCTATGTAACTCCTTAAGATGAGTGAAAACTGATCATTTCTGAACTGGGACTTGCAAACTGAACCATGTCTTACCTATGCAGTAAACAAAGCACATGGCTTTAGGATAGCTTTCCCATTGCTGAAAACTATCATACTTTTTGTACTATTGAGGATCCCCCTCTAAAGTACTTCAAAGAAGTAGAAATGAACCCAAAGAAACTGTAATCCAAAATTCAGCTTAGTCAAAGAACTGACACTTAAAAGTATTAAGTTATCAACCAGAGAAGACAGAGGGAGAGTGAATAGGTTTGGTTTCTGACAGGACACAGATAAACAAATGGGAGGAAAGAAATAATGAGGTGAGGAAGCTGAAAGGGAGAAGAGGCAGAAAGCTGGAGGGCAGCAAAGTGATTTAGAAAACCCTGAGAAAATTCCTTAGCACTCACAAGGCCAAGAGGCAGCGGGGGCTACTAAGGTCACAGATGCCCAGAAGAAGGGAATCATTTCCCCTGCCAAAGTGAAATCTGATCTCAAAGGAAAACCTCGAGCTCTATCTTCTCTCACCCGCAAACTAGCAAACACAATAAAGCTCAGTACATCTGAGTTACTGTCTTTGTGACTCAGCTGTCAGAATCCCATGAAATAAAAGTATGTGAAAGTGTTTAGAAAATGGGAAGTGATATAGAAGCATTAGGCATTATTTTAACAACAGTATCAGCATCAGAATGGCTGATACTGTTTCTTATCCCTAATTTTAAGAAAATGAACAGCAAAAAATATTATATATACACAGCACTATGTTAGCAAGTTTTAAATAAGTGCTTCCATTTCCCTAGGCATAAGGCACAGGCAGAGTTAGCATGAAGATACTTGCATGGGACACTTCCACTCTGATCCAAATAAATATGCACGTTCACATCTAATTTTGTATTCATAATTCTGCTTTAATTTAAGAAAGCCCTCCTAAATTCTATAAGCTTTAAGCCCCCCAAATCTGTACTATCTGCCTCTATCACTGAAGCATATGGCAAAGCAAAATAAAGAGAGGTACCTAGCTTCTGAACTCTCAATTTAGTAGAAAACAGTAAGTAATGACACTGCAACAAGATGTGCTAAATTCTGGGAGAGTACAAAGGAATCCAATGCTGTCAGAATGAGTCAGAAATAAATTGGAGATGTGACAGGTGAATTGTCCTGAAAGACATGCAACTTAGGAGAATATGAGGGACAGCCAGGAGAGGGAATGGCATCTCTTACTAACGCAAGGACATCTGCTAAGGCAAAGAAACCAGAGAACTTAATGACAATGGTTCTATACTACAGGGCTACCACACTAGAGAGACGAGAGGAAAGCACTGTCCCAAGCATAGCTCCCTGGGACTCTGCCCTGCAGGGAGACAGCAGTGCATTTTAGATACATGGGGCAGGGGTGGCAGGGAAGAGGGGGGTTACTAAAATTTCTTTTCCAGAAAAACAATTCTGGCAATAGGCTAAATAATTCACCAAAAATACAAAGAACAAATGAGACGTCCCAGGTGGTCCAGTGGGTAAGACTCTGAACTCCCAGTGCAGGAGGCCCAGGTTCAATCCCTGGCCAGGGAACTAGATCCCACATGCCACAACTAAGAAGTCCGCATGCTGCAATTAAAACCCGGTGCAGACAAACATATATATATATATATATATATATATATATATATGTATGTATATTCTTTTAAATTCTTAAAATAAAAAAAGAACTAATAATAGTATAGCCAGATGTTAGGCTGTTAAAACAGCCCAGTCAGGAAATAATGTGAGCCAAGATTAATGCAGTGGCAAGAAAAAACAAAGAGTTGACACAGATACACTCATTAGAGAGAATTAAAATGATCAATGGCCACTAGACGTGTGTTGGGGGCATGCATAATGAGCTAGTGACAGCAACAAAGGCTGACTCTCAATGTTTCTCATGTGGGAAACTAGAAATACTGGAGCATCATTAGCTTAAACAAAGAAAGAAAAATGTCATTTAGAGGAAGAGGGCAGAAACGCATTCCTTTTGGACATACTGAGCTTGAAATGTCTCAAGAAAACAGGAAATAATAGAACTTAAGTTCCATGAGAGCAGGAACGTTGTTGGGGTTTTTTTTGGTTTTTTTTAAAAATTGTTGTTGGTTCCTTTTTCTCAGTGGGCTGTCACCAGCCCTAGAAACAGTGGCTGGCCCAAAGTAGGCACTCAGTAAATATGTGCTGAAAGAATGAATTGACCACATATGTGAATCTAAGGAGAAAAGAACTTAGAGATGTAAAGTCAGGGAATCCCTGGCCTCAAGGTGTTGCTGAAGATAAAGCAGATTAATCAGGGAGAAGGTAGAGATTAACAAGAGAAGAGAATTGAGATTGGAGTCCTGGGAAACATGGACATTTAAAAAGTAGAATCTAATGCATAAGAATTATTTTAGGGGTAAAAATCAATTAGAAGTAAGGACTCTTCATGCTTTAACACTCTAAACACATACTACACTCACAAAACTCCCAGTCTGGCCAACACGCTAAGCCAGGTTAGTGTTTATTTAGCTGACCCTAAATAACGCTTATTTGACATCACTTTGATTCCTATACTAACGTAAAAACAAATTACTTATGGAAGATAACCTTAATCAGGTCAAGTTAAATATAGGAGAAGATCAAAATATCTTAAACAGACATCAAACAATCACCTGTGAGAAAAAATTAAAATTTTAGAGAGGACTTCAAGATGGCAGAGGAGTAAGACGTGGAGATCACCTTCCTCCCCACAGATACATCAGAAATACATCTACATGTGGAACAACTCCTACAGAACACCTACTGAACGCTGGCAGAAGACCTCAGACCTCCCAAAAGGCAAGAAACTCCCCACGTACCTGGGTAGGGCAAAAGAAAAAAGGAAAAACAGAGACAAAAGGATAGGGACGGGAGCTTTCCTGGTGGCGCAGGGTTCGTGCCCCTGTCCGGGAGGATCTCACATGCCACGGAGCGGCTGGGCCAGTGAGTCATGGCCGCAGAGCCTGTGCTCTGCAATGGGAGAGGCCACAACAGTGAGAGACCCGCGTACCACAAAAAAAAAAAAAAAAAAAAAAGAATAGGGACGGGACCTGCACCTCTCAGAGGCAGCTGTGAAGGAGGAAAGGTTTCCACACACTAGGAAGCCCCTTCACTGGCGGAGACGGGGGTGAGCGAGGGGAAAGCTTCAGAGCCACGGAGGAGAGTGCAGCAACAGGGCTGCAGAGGGCAAAGCAAAGAGATTCCCGGACAGAGGATGGGTGCCGACCGGCACTCACCAGCCCGAGAGGCTTGTCTGCTCACCCACCAGGCGGGCGGGGGCTGGGAGCTGAGACTCAGGCTTTGGCGGTCGGATCCCAGGGAGAGGACAGGGGTTGGCTGCGTGAACACAGCCTGAAGGGGGCTAGTGCACCACGGCTAGCCGGGAGGGAGTCTGGGAAAAGTCTGTACCTGCTGAAGAGGCAAGAGACCATTGTTTTGGAGAGGGGATTCCTTCCCTGTCTGCCCACAGAAGACAGAGCACCACCTAAACAAGCTTCAGAGACGGGTGCAAGCTGTAACTATCAGCACAGACACCAGAGACCAGCATGATATGCTAAGGCTGCTGCTGCCGCCACCAAGAAGCCTGTGTGCAAGCACAGGTCACTATCCACACCTCCGCCTGTGCAGCCCACCACTACCAGGGTTCCGTGATCCAGAGACAACCTCCCTGGGAGAACTAATAGCGTGCCTCAGGCTGGTGCAGTGTCACGCGCACCAGCCTCCACTGCCTCAGGCTCACAGGGCATTCCAATTATAACTACTGTACTGCTCCCTTCCCCCAGCATGAGTGAGCCAGAGCCCCTTAATCAGCCGCTCCTTTAATCCTTTCCTGTCTGGGAGAAGAACAGACACCAGAGGGCAATCTACATGCACAGGCGGGGCCAAATCCAAAGCTGATCCCCAGGAGCTGTGCAAACAAAGAAGAGAAAGGGAAATTTCCCGGTGTACTCTCAGAAGCAGAGGATTAAATCTCCAAAATCAACTTCATGTACCTGCATCTGTGGAATACCTGAATAGACAACGAATCATCCCAAAATTGAGGTGGTGGACTTTGGGAGCAACAGCAGATTTGGGGCTTGCTTTCTACTTTTAATTTCTTTCTAGTTTTATGTTTATCTTAGTATAGGTATTAGCGCTTGTTATCATTGGTGGATTTGTTTATTGGTTTGGTTGCTCTATTCTTTTTTTTATTACTTTTATTTTAATAATTTTTTATTTTACTTTATTTCTTTTTCTAATTTGTTTTTTTCTTTCTTTTTTTCTCCCTTTTCTTCTGAGCCGTGTGGCTAACAGGGTCTTGGTGCTCCAGCCTAGTGTCAGGCCTGTGCCTCTGAGGTGGGACAGGCGAGTTCAGGACATTGGACGACCAGAGAACTCCTGGCCCCATGTAATATCAATCGGCGAGACTTCTCCCAGAGATCTCTGTCTCAATGCTAAGACCCAGCTCCACCCAACAGCCAGCAAGCTCCACTGCTGGACACCCCATGCCGAACAACTAGCAAGACAGGAATACAACCTCACACATTAGCAGAGAGGCTGCCTAAAATCATAATAAGGTCACAGACACCCCAAAACACATCAGCAGATACATCCGTGCGCACCAGAAAGACAAGATCCAGCCCCACCCACCAGAACACAGGCACTGGTCCTCTCCATTAGGAAGCCTACACAAGCCACTGAATGAACCTCATCCACTGGGGGAAGACACCAAAAATAAACAGGAACTATGAACCTGCAGCCCGTGAAAAGGATACCCCAGACATAGTAAGTTAAGCAAAATGAGACGACAGAGAAATATGCAGCAGATGAAGAAGCAAGGTAGGAACCCACAAGAACAAACAAATGAAGAGAAAATAGGCAGTCTACCTGAAAAAGAATTCAGAGCAATGATAGTAAAGATAATCCAAAATCTTTGAAATAGAATGGAGAAAATACAAGAAACATTTAACAAGGACCTAGAAGCACTAAAGAGCAAATAAACAGTGATGAACAACACAATAAATGAAATTAAAAATTCTCTAGAAGGAATAATAGCAGAATAACTGAGGCAGAAGAATGGATAAGTGACCTGGAAGAAAGAAGAGTGGAAATAACTATTGAAGAGCAAAATAAAGAAAAAAGAATGAAAAGACTTGAGGACAGTCTCAAAGACCTCTGCGACAACATTAAATGCACCAACATTCGAATTATAAAGGTCCCAGAAGAAGAAGAGAAAAAGAAAGGGACTGGGAAAATATTTGAAGAGATTATAGTT
>NC_041222.1:55757002-55760415 GCF_002837175.3 Physeter macrocephalus
GGTCCCAGAAGAAGAAGAGAAAAAGAAAGGGACTGAGAAAATATTTGAAGAGATTATAGTTCAAAACTTCCCTAACATGGGAAAGGAAATAGTCATTCAACTCCAGGAAGCACAGAGAGTCCCATACAGGATAAATCCAAAGAGAAACATGCCAAGAAACATATTACTCAAACTATCAAAAATTAAATGCAAACAAAAAATATTAAAAGCAGCAAGGGAAAACAACAAATAACATACAATGGAATCCCCATAAGGTTACAGCTGATCTTTCAGCAGAAACTCTGCAAGCCAGAAGGGAGTGGCGGGACATATTTAAAGTGATGAAAAAGAAAAACCTAAAACCAAGATTACTCTAGCACCACCAAACCAGCTTTACAACAAATGCTAAAGGAACCTCTCTAGGCAGGAAACACAACAGAAGGAAAAAACCTACAATAACAAACCCAAAACAATTAAGAAAATGGTAATAGGAACATACATATCGATAATTATCTTAAATGTAAATGGAATAAATGCTCCTATCAAAAGACACAGACTGGCTGAATGGATACAAAAACAAGACCCACATATACGCTGTCTACAAGAGACCCACTTCAGACCTAGAGACACAAACAGACAGAAAGTGAGGGGATGGAAAATGATACTCCAAGCAAACTGAAATCAAAAGAAAGCTGGAGTATCAATTCTCATATCAGACAAAATAGACTTTAAAATAAAGACTATTACAAGAGACAAAGAGAGACACAACATAATGATCAAGGGATCAATCCAAGAAGACATAACAATGGTAAATATTTATGCACCCAACAAAGGAGCACCTCAATACATAAGGCAAATGCTAACAGCCATAAAAGGGGAAATCGACAGTAACACAATAATAATAGGGGACTTTAACACCCCATTTTCACCAATGGACAGATCATCCAAAATGAAAATAAATAAGGAAACACAAGGTTTAAATGACACATTAGACAAGATGAACTTAACTGATATTTATTCGACATTCCATCCAAAAACAATAGAATACACTTTCTTCTCAAGTGTTCATGGAACATTCTCCAGGATAGATCATATCTTGGGTCACAAATCAAGCCTTGGTAAATTTAAGAAAATTGAAATCATGTCAAGTAACTTTTCTGACCACAACGCTATGAGACTAGATATCAATTACAGGAAAAAAACTGTAAAAAATACAAACACATGGAGGCTAAACAATATGCTACTAAATAACCAACAGATCACTGAGGAAATCAAAAAATACCTAGAAACAAATGAAAATGAAAACATGATGACCCAGAACCTATGGGACGCAGCAAAAGCAGTTCTAAGAAGGAAGTTTATAGCAATAAAATCCTAACTCAAGAAACAAGAAAAATCTCAAACAACCTAAACTTACACCTAAAGTAATTAGAGAAAGAACAAAAAAAACCCAAAGTTAGCAGAAGGAAAGAAAAATACAATCCTACCTCAAGAAACAAGAAACATCTCAAATAAACAACCTAACCTTACACCTAAAGCAATTAGAGAAAGAAAGAAAAAAAAAAAAAACCCAAAGTCAGCAGAGGAAAGAAATCATAAAGATCAGATCAGAAATAAATGAAAAAGAAATGAAAGAAACAACAGCAAAGATCAATGAAACTAAAAGCTGGTTCTTTGAGAAGATAAATAACATTGATAAACCACTAGCCAGACTCATCAAGAAAAAAAGGGAGAAGACTCAAATCAACACAATTAGTAATGAAAAAGGAGAGTAACAAATGACACTGCAGAAATACAAAGAATCATGAGAGATTACTACAAGCAACTACATGCCAATAAAATGGACAACCTGAAAGAAATGGACAAATTCTGTGAAAAGTACAAACTTCTGAGACAGAACCAGGAAGCAATAGAAAATATAAACAGACCAATCACAAGCACTGAAATTGAAACTGTGATTTAAAATCTTCCAACAAACAAAAGCCCAGGACCAGATGACTTCACAGGCGAATTCTTTCAAACATTTAGAGAAGAGCTAACACCTATCAAGTAATGAAATTGAAACTGTGATTAAAAAGCTTCCAACAAACAAAAGTCCAGGACCAGATGGCTTCACAGGGGAATTCTATCAAACATTTAGAGAAAAGCTAACACCTATCCTTCTCAAACTCTTCCAAAATATAGCAGAGGGAGGAACACTCCCTAACTCATTCTATGAGGCCACCATCACTCTGATACCAATACCAGACAAAGATATCACAAAAAAAGAAAACTACATACCAATATCACTGATGAACATAGATGCAAAAAATCCACAACAAAATACAAGCAAACAGAATCCAACAGCACAGTAAAAGAATCATACACCATGATCAAGTGGGGTTTATCCCAGGAATGCAAGGATTCTTCAATATAAGCAAACGAATCAAGGTGATACACATTAACAAAATGAAGGATAAAAACCATATGATAATCTCAATAGATGCAGAAAAAGCTTTCGACAAAATTCAACACCCATTTATTATAAAAACCCTCCAGAAAGTAGGCACAGAGGAAACTTAACTCAACATAATAAAGGCCATATATGACAAATGCACAGCTAACATCCTACTCAATGGTGAAAAACTGAAACCATTTCCAGTAAGATCAGGAACAAGACAAGGTTCTCCACTCTCACCACTATTATTCAACACAGTTCTGGAAGTTTTAGCCACAGCAATCAGAGAAGAAAAAGAAGTAAAAGGAATCCAAATCGGAAAAGAAGTAAAACTGTCACTGTTTGTAGATGACATGATACTATACATAGAGAATCCTAAAGATGCCACCAGGAAACTACTACAGTGAATCAATGAATTTGGTAAAGTAGCAGGATACAAAACTAATGCATAGAAATCTCTTGCATTTCTAAAATTCAACACCCATTTATTATAAAAACCCTCCAGAAAGTAGGCACAGAGGAAACTTAACTCAACATAATAAAGGCCATATATGACAAATGCACAGCTAACATCCTACTCAATGGTGAAAAACTGAAACCATTTCCAGTAAGATCAGGAACAAGACAAGGTTCTCCACTCTCACCACTATTATTCAACACAGTTCTGGAAGTTTTAGCCACAGCAATCAGAGAAGAAAAAGAAGTAAAAGGAATCCAAATCGGAAAAGAAGTAAAACTGTCACTGAAAATACCTAGGAATAAACCTACCTAAGGAGACAAAAAACCTATATGCAGAAAACTGTAAGACACTGATGAAAGAAATTAAGGATGACACAAACAGATGGAAAGATATACCATGTTCTTGGATTGGAAGAATCAACATTGTGAAAATGAGTATACTACCCAAAGCAATCTACAGATTCAATGCAATCCCTATCAAACTACCAATGGCATTTTTCACAGAACTAGAAAAAAAAATTTCACAGTTTGTATGGAA
>NC_041222.1:55760497-55779813 GCF_002837175.3 Physeter macrocephalus
CTGGGAAAACTGGGCAGCTACATGTAAAAGAATGAAATTAGAAGACTCCCTAACACCATACACAAAAATAAATTCACAATGGGTTAAAGACCTACATGTAAGGCCAGACACTATCAAACTCTTAGAGGAAAACATAGGCAGAACACTCTATGACATAAATCACAGCAAGATCCTTTTTGACCCATCTCCTAGAGAAATGGAAATAAAAACAAAAATAAACAAATGGGACCTAATGAAACTTAAAAGCTTTTGCACAGCAAAGGAAACCATAAACAAGATGAAAAGACAACCCTCAGAATGGGAGAAAATATTTGCAAACGAAGCAACTGACAAAGGATTAATCCCTAAAATACACAAGTAGCTCATGCAGCTCAATATCAAAAAAACAAACAACCCATTCCAAAAATGGGCAGAATACCTAAACAGACATCTGTCCACAGAAGATATACAGATTTCCAACAAACACATGAAAGGATGCTCAACATCACTAATCATTAGAGAAATGTAAATCAAAACTACAATGATGGGGCTTCCCTGGTGGCGCAGTGGTTGAGGGCCCACCTGCCGATGCAGGGGACGCAGGTTCATGCCCCGGTCCGGGAGGATCCCACGTGCCGCGGAGCGGCTGGGCCCGTGGGCCGTGGCCGTTGAGCCTGCGTGTCCAGAGCCTGTGCTCCGCAACAGCAGAGGCCACGGCAGTGAGAGGCCCGCGTACCACAAAAAAAAAAAAAACAAAAAAAACAATCCAAAATACACAAACAGTTCATGCAGCTCAATATCAAAAATCAAACAACCCAGTCAAAATATGGACAGGAGATCTAAATTGATACTCTCCAAAGAAGATATTCAGATCACCAAGAGGCATATAAAAGATGCTCAATATCACTAATTATTAGAGAAATGAAAATGAAGCATCATTTCATACTACAATCATTTCATACAACTACAATGAGGTATCACCTCACCCCAGTCAGAATGGTCATCAAAAAAAAAAAAAAAAAAAAACTACAAACAATAAATGCTGGAGAGGGTGTGGAGTAAAGGGAACCCTCTTGCACTGTTGGTGGGAATGTAAATTGATAGAGCCACCATGGAGAACAGTATGGAGGTTCCTTAAAAAACTAGAAAGAGAACTACCATACGACCCAGCAATCCCACTACTGGGCATATACCGGGAGAAAACCATAATTCAAAAAGAGTCATGAACCACAATGTTCACTGCAGCACTATTTACAATAGCCAGGACATGGAAGCAACCTAAGTGTCCATCGACAGTTGAATGGATAAAGATGTGGCACATATATACAATGGTATATTACTCAGCCTTAAAAAGAAACGAAATTGAGTTATTTGTAGTGAGGTGGATAGACCTAGAGCCTGTTATACAGAGTGAAGTAAGTCAGAAAGAGAAAAACAAATACCGTATGCTAACAAATATATACGGAATCTAAAAAAAAAAATGGTTCTGAAGAACCTAGGGACAGGACAGCAATAAAGACACAGATGTAGAGAATGGACTTCAGGACACGGGGAGGGCAAAGGGTAAGCTGGGACGAAGTGAGAGAGTGGCAGTGGTGTGTATGTATATATATATATATATGTGTGTGTATATATATATATATATATACATACACACCACCAAATGTAAAATAGATAGCTAGTGGGAAGCAGCCGCATAGCACAGGGAGATCAGCTCTGTGCTTTGTGACCACCTAGAGGGGTCCGATAGTGAGGTTGGGAGGGAGATGCAAGAGGGAGGGGATATGGCAATGTATGTATATGTATAGCTGATTCACTTTGTTATATAGCAGAAACTAACACAACATGGTAAAGCAATTATACTCCAATAAAGATATTTTTTAAAAAAAGAAAAAAGTTGACTAATCTTTTAATAGGATAATAAAATAATAAACTGACACTGTAGAAAAATATTACTTTAAAAGTTAAAGAGCCATATAAAAAACATTTTTTAATTCTAGTGGAATCAAAAATACTCCAGCAAGCTCCACGATGAAATAATATCTACATACACGGAGGAGAATACATCTAAAAAATATAAAGCAGCCATGATGTTCTCTTATTTACCTCCACACTAAACCAAAACAAATTCACCTCTGGATCTTCCATTAACTGAATATGCAAACATTCAAGAAGAAATTAAAACTTCTCCACAATAACAAAAGTAGTGTTTTTCATAATCTGTAGTAAAGACTCACTAGAGGGAACTCTGTATCCTTCTGAAAGCAAAGAGGTGTCACTGTCTAAATCAGCTGATAAGCTTAATTTCAATCAAGTGATCAGAAAGTAGAGACAAACACTTAAATGTTAAAAATGGCCTGAAAAACCTGAATGACCCCAGTAAGAATAACATGTTTTCATAATATAATGACCATCCTTTCTCCAATTCTTGGTATGTCTGATGATCTTAGGTGTAACATATAATGAATGGCAATTATTTGTATAATTCGGGTGCCAAATTACTCCTTTGTTATCCAAATCACTATAGGATTGTCACATAAAGTTGTCACAAGAAGTGACCAATAAATCTACCAAAAATTATAAGAACTACCAAAAATATGCACGTGGGTCAGGAGAATTAGGCAAGCAATCTGGAAATAAAGTTTTGGGCTCAATATTGAAACTGACTTCACAACGTAGTATACAAAAGCTTGTGGAAAACCTCAACACTCACGTGACTTTTTAAAAAATTAATCACCTGATATTTTTAAAAATTTGAAAAATTTAAATCTCCCTATTTTACAGTTGCCAGGGTTTTTTTTATATAAAGTATGATTTAAATATTTTTGAACTTCATGTAACATTAAATAAGGGTACTTAAATTTTATGTTGATCCAAAAGGGGCATAAATTTAAGAAGACTGAATAAAACTGTCAAATACAAAAGTCTGACACAACATAGTTGAAACCAAGAACAAGGACACTACAAGACAATGGATGAAGTATAGGAGAATTCTAAAACTATTTTAAAAACTCTGAATGATATATCCATAAAATGAACTAGTTCTCAGTAATAAACAGTGATAAACCACGAGTACACACAACAAGGATGAATCCTAAAATACACGGTGAAGCAGTCAGACAAAAAGAACACACTGTATGATTCCATTTATTTTAAGCTCTAGAGAATGCAAACTATAGTGACAAAAAGCAGATCAGTGGTTACTTGGAGATAGGGAAATAGGAGAGGCAAGAAAGGATTACAAAGGGGCATGAGGAAAATCTGCGGGGGATGGATATGTTTACTGTCTTGATTGCAAGGCTGGTTTCACAAGGGTCCAAATTCAACAAACTGTACACTTTCAATATGTGCAGTTTATCATATGTGAACTATAAATTATACCTCAGTAAAATACTTAAACAAGCCCTCTCCCCTCCTTGAGAGAAGGGGGAAGCCTAAACGTCCTGAGTTTAGCACCCAACAGATGTTCACTGAACTTAATAGCACTGCCTAGGGGGCAATAATCCAGGCCCAGGGGCTGTTTATATAGATAGATATATGTATGTATGTACATTCTGCAAAGTTTACAGTATAAAGAGGCATTCAAGTGCTGTACTTTTCTCAAAGGGAACAGGATGACTACATTCACTACTCCCAGGAAAACCGTGAATGTGGTAGAAAGGAGGGAGAGGGTGTCAGGCAAAACTCCACCGAATCCTATAGTTGAGGCCCCTCCAGCGCTACAGCAGGAAATAAATGTTGCCCAGAGGCAGACTTCATGCCTGACTTATTAAAATGAAATACCCTTGAAAGACTGGGGGAAGAATATGGGAACATCTGGTCTAAACCTTCTTTAACTTTATCCAGTAATGCCTTAGACAAACAGGACCTGTTTGGGAGGGGTGCCTAGCAAAATATAAGAGAAGCTGGGCATACCTTGTATAGATCAGAGATCTTTTAAACTGTAAAATAATCTTTACTATTTATGGCTCTGTCATCACAGTTTTGTTAGTGTAGTGATGTCTTATAGGCACAGGATAACAGACTCCCATGACCATTTTCTTCAGCACGTTTCCTAAAGCAAGTCATGCTAGGAACCACCTAATTATCAATACATAATGTAAAGTTACTGCAAAATTAACCATAGGTCTATGGAACATTTAATTTTAAGCCCAGATCAAGAATTACAAATGCATTCTCCACTGGTGTCCTGTGTGCCATATGGTAGTTAGGCACATTATATCTCCTCAAAGAGTCAAGAGACATTGGTTCAAACAGGTGCAATTAATGTCAATTCAAACGTATGAATGTTTAATAACCTCAAATCATTTTGTCCTCACTGAGAGAAAGGGCAATTACTGAAAACTACTGACCAATGGCTGTACTTGTTCATTTGTATATCAAAATAAGTTAGGCATTCTCGTTTCACAAAATACGTGTTTTCTTTGGGGAGGGATAGTACCTAGGTGACAGAATTGCAGCTAAGTTTTTCTGCTTCTTTGCAGTTGTTTATGTTGTCCATATTTTTTAAACGTGCTTTTTTATCATCAAAAAAAGTTACTAAAAGAATTACCTTATGTATTTTACTATAACTATAGTTTTAAAACATAAGCAATAGAGTAAATGAAAAGTATCCCAAAAGGTATTCATACTATCAACATTAAATCATCAACAAAAACTAAATACGTTTTTCCTTGAGTTTTTGTTTTGGTTTTTTGTTGTCTAGTAGCTGATGTTTCTGTTTTTTCCTTTCTTACAAGTGTTTTCTTTTTCACTTTCCCCTCCTGCATTTAGTTATGGCACCCTAGATCTGGAGGTAGAGTGGTTTACAAGAAAATAACAATGTTGATTTTGCAGATCTAAATAAAACTAACAGGAGGATAAAGACAAGAATTCCCTCGACCAAACAAATTTAACCACCACAGGCAAGAAGAAAAAAAGCAAGAATTTAAGCCTTGTTTTACCTTTTTTTTTTTTAAACTCAGCTGTCCAAATTTGGAAGAACTGCTTTAACATTTCTCTAACAAACATAATTTCAACGCTTCAAAAAGTTTTTTGTTATTTTATGATATAAATTACTTTTTTAATTATATTTTTCCAAAAAGGGGAAGATATTTCTGGGGAAAAGACTATGCCAAATATCTGCCGATAAAACATGCATAGGATATACACACAGTTTTTAGGTCAATATGATTTAAATTATAAATTTTACTGTTTTAATCACACTCCAAAACCATCGTGAGATGTTTACAACGCTAATATTTCACCTTTGTGAATTTAATGTTTTACTCATTTTGTGAGAGATAGAAGAAATATTTTAAGAAAATTGATGCTTTTATGAGACGCTTGAAAAGAAAACTAATGCTCTGTCTACAAAAAGGAAGGGCCAATTTTCCAGTGAACATCAGAAGAAAGAAAACAAGTGGCCTCAGGCCAAAGATAAAATACCTTTTTCCTCACATAGTAGTTTCCCTTTCTTTCCAAACATCAAATTACCACAATACAGCTTAGTTATACCACCACAACAGCTTCCTACAGGACCTCCCTCCCTTACCCTGAGCCAGTCCAATTCTTCAAGGTCTCACCAGTTTACAACCTACAGTCTGTGAGAGCCTTACAGTCTCTGTAAGAATTTATGAATTGTTCCCTCCCCAAAGTCATATGTTGAAGTCCTAACCCCCAGTACTTCAGAATATGACTATATTTGGAGAGAGGGTCTTTAAAGAGGTAATTAAGGTTAAATGAGGTCACTGGGGTGGGCCCTAATCCAACCTGACTGGTGTCCTCTAGGATACAGACTTACACAGAGGGAAGACCATGTGAAGACACAAGAAGACAGCCATCTACAAGTTGCCAGCAAGAAACCCAACGTTGATGTCTAACTTCTTTAATCACTGTAACTTTTACTACATGTAAAACCATTTTATTCTTTCCTCTGTGTGTCTATTTTTCCAACTAAGACAGTAAGCTTCCAACAGTATTTATTTTGTGTTCTCCCTAGTGCCTAACCCAATTCAACATACCTCCTAATCCATCTATTACCATCTACTCAATGAATAACTACCTCAGATCTTCTTGGGAAGTGTTTCACAGGAAGGCAATGGTATTAGTTTTCTCTATCTAGAAACAGTTCATCTCCTTATTCTCATTCACCCATGTGGAACCCCACTATAATTATTTAATTATAGTACATTAACTTTACCATACTAAACATCATTTCCCAACTGTATTTATAGTGATGCTCTTTTAAGCAGGAAACTAATTTACAAGAAAAAATAATACCTTTCTTGTTATAAATATGGGGTTGATAATGTATGTAACAATGTAACAATATCAAATGAATTCCTACTTTAGGCCAACGTGTTTTAAGAGCACATATAACTGTTTCGGAAATACAATTGGTGATATATCATCATTCACATGCACCATCAAGCACTCCTGAATTCTACAGAAAGTTGTTTGCTTCTTTACTCTGAATCATAGAAGCTTTTGCTGGTGGATGTGTCATTTGCTCTAGCATATATAGGGACATTTCCAACCCAATATGTCAACTCTGCCCGAAGATATTTTGTGAAAAGCACAGAGTACTTTGTGCATATTATAAATATACAAAAGGGAGCCAACCTGCAACTCAAACTGAATCAAATCTATTATGTCAGACTTGAGATGTAATCTGGAGAAAATAATCTGCTCTTAACTCAGGACAGTATCTTCCAGGCAACTGTTACTCCCCAGCTTCTAAATCCCTTAATCTGAACCCTAGACAATGGGTCCATTTCTCTGTTTGTAAAGCAGAGCCTCTCCACCATGTCAGCTAAAGGCTAAAGGCCTGATCAATGCAAAATTACATTTCAAGGATTTCCATGAATGTCTCCAAGCACCATGCCTTGCACAGATACAGTAAACTCTGGGGAGAGCCTCTACTCCCTCACCATATATGTGCATTTAAAAGATATCTGAACTACACATAGAAAATCCTAAAGATGCCACCAGAAAACTACTACAGCTAATCAATGAATTTGGTAAAGTAGCAGGATACAAAATTAATGCACAGAAATCTCTTGCACTCCTATACACTAATGATGAAAAATCTGAAAGAGAAATTAAGGAAATACTCCGATTTACCATTGCAACAAAAAGAATAAAATACCTAGGAATAAACCTACCTAAAGAGGCAAAAGACCTATAGGCAGAAAACTGTAAGACACTGATGAAAGAAATCAAAGACAATACAGATGGAAAGATATACCATGTTCTTGGATTGGAAGAATCAACATTGTGAAAATGACTATATTACCCAAAGCAATCTACAGATTCAGCGCAATCCCTATCAAACTACCAACGGCATTTTTCACAGAACTAGAACAAAGAAATTTACAATTTGTATGGAAACACAAAAGACCCTGATAGCCAAAGCAATCTTGAGAAAGAAAAACAGAGCTGAAGGAATCAGGCTCCCTGACTTCAGACTATACTACAAAGCTACTGTAATAATCAAGACAGTAAGGTACTGGCACAAAAACAGAAATATAGATCAATGGAACGGGACAGAAAGCCCAGAGATAAACCTACACACATTTGGTCACCTTATCTTTGACAAAAGAGGCAAGAATACACAATGGAGAAAAGACAGCCTCTTCAATAAGTGCTGTTGGGAAAACTGGACAGCTACATGTAAAAGAATGAAATTAGAACACTTCCTAACACCATACACAAAAATAAACTCAAAATGGATTGAAGTCTAGATGTAAGGCCAGACACTATAAAATTCTTAGAGGAAAACAAAGGCAGAACACTCTATGACATCAATCACAGCAAGATCCTTTTTGACCCACCTCCTAGAGAAATGGAAATAAAAACAAAAATAAACAATTGGGACCTAATGAAACTTAAAAGCTTTTGCACAGCAAAGGAAACCATAAACAAGACGAAAAGACAACCCTCAGAATGGGAGAAAATATTTGCAAACAAAGCAACTGACAAAGGATTAATCCCTAAAATACACAAGTAGCTCATGCAGCTCAATATCAAAAAAACAAACAACACAATCCAAAAATGGGCAGAAGAACTAAATAGACATTTCTCCAATGAGGACATACAGATTTCCAACAAACACATAAAAGGATGCTCAACATCACTGATCATGAGAGAAATGCAAATCAAAACTGCAATGAGGTATCACCTCACACCAGTCAGAATGGCCATCATCAAAAAATCTACAAACAATAAATGCTGGAGAGGGTGTGGAGAAAAGGGAACCCTCTTGCACTGTTGGTGGGTGTGGAGAAAAGGGAACCCTCTTGCACTGCTGGTGGGAATGTAAACTGATACAGCCACTATGGAAAACAGTATGGAGGTTCCTTAAAAAACTAAAAATAGAACTACCATATGACCCAGCAATCCCACTACTGGGCATATACCGGGAGAAAACCATAATTCAACAAGATACACATACCCCAGTGTTCACTGCAACACTATTTACAATAGCCAGGACATGGAAGCAACCTAAATGTCCATCGACAGATGAATGGATAAAGATGTGGCACATATATACAATGGAATGTTACTCAGCCATAAAAAGGAATGAAACTGAGTTATTTGTGATTAGGTGGATAAACCTAGAGTCTGTCATACAGAGTGAAATAAGTCAGAAAGAGAAAAACAAATATCGTATGCTAACTCACATATATGGAATCTTAAAAAAACGGTACTGATGAACCTAGTGGCAGGGCAGCAATAAAGACACAGATGTAAAGAAAGGACTTGAGGACACAGCAGGGGAAGGGGAAGCTGGGATGAAGTGAGAGAGCAGCACTGACATACATACACTACCAAAAATAAAATGGATGACTAGTGGGAAGCAGCTGCAAAGCACAGGGAAATCCGCTCGATGCTTTGTAATGAACTAGAGGGGTGGGATAGGGTGGGTTGGGAGGGAGGCTCAAGAGGGGATATGGAGATATATGTATACGTATAGCTGATTCACTTTTTTATACAGCAGAAACTAATACAACATTGTAAAGCAATTATACTCCAATAAAGATATACAAAAAAAAAAAAAAGTATCTGAGATGCAAATAGGACTTCAGCCACCAAACAGGGCATTGTATATATGATAGGAATTTGGAGTACAATAAAAACTGACATACATCTCTCCACTCCCTAGCAACAACAGTCAAGGGGCTCATGCGATGAAATGAAGGAGTGTGTTAAATGGAGAAAGGAAACCAGAAACAAGAGAGGGGAAAAGAAATACTGAAAGGAGCCAAGGAAAGGGAGGGAACACATGTAAGAGTTATGGTATGCATCTGAGCAATCTAGTAGTAATGTGTTGAGACAAACTTCAACAATTTTTTGGTTTGTTTTTGCAAATGACGTAGGCAAGACGAGTGGTGAAGAGTCAACGGGCTCCCCAAACTAGCTCTGCCTAAGTGACAACTTGCCTGTGGAAAGGAACTTATGACAACCCCTAACCCCTGCCTCTCTCTACCTAAAAAAGCAGAACTATAATTCTCAAAGCTGCTCAGGTAACAGAGCAGCTAGAAGTCACCAGAACTCACTGCAGAACACCCTGAGATACAGCTATATATACTGAACTTAAAATAGCTAAATATATAATTTCTGCTAATCACAAACCCCACTTCAGCCTAGATGCTTAAAAAAAAAAGATACCAAAAGGTTAAGAAAACTTTTTGAGAGTGAAACATGGAAATGAGAAATCCAACACATTAATTTGTCTGCCTACTGGGGAACAGTCTGCCAATTCACAGAACACCAGAAACAGGGCCTAAAAGGCAATGAAATTAAACAAGAGGGAGTAAGTAAGCAATACTTTTGAAGCCTAGTCTTGATTGGCAACTCTTTCTGTAGAGTAAGATAGTAAATTTTTCAGACTTTGAAGGCTCTCCATCTCTGTCTGAACTATGCAACTACTCAAATCTGCCACTGCTGCTGCGAAAGCAGCCACAAACAGCAAGAAAGAATCAAAGACAATAAGAATGAGAGTGGCTGTGCACCAATAAAACTATGTGCACTGACATTTGATCTTCATATATTTTTCACGTCATGCAATATTATTCTTTTGATTTTGTTTTTCAACCATTAAAAAATGTACAAACCATCCCTAGCTCTTAAACCGTAAAGAAAAAAACAGGCTGCAGCAAACATCTCCCTGAGATGGGAGGGGGGAGTGAGGGGGCAGTGGGGGATAGAGTCCAGTCTAGATAAACCTGGCCCATTTGTAAACTAGCCCATCAGCAAGCAGGAAATCTGGGCATCCCAGACAAGATTATTCCCACCACCCTCTAAACCCTCTCAGCTCCTCCCTCAGGCAAAGGCACAGGTGCACTGCATTAGAATTCAAGCCAAGAAACTTCAAGTTTTGTTGGGTTTTAAATGCAGTCATTTACCTAAATTCTACCGGGCTAAAGCATATATTTTACAAATTTAGATGATGCGACTCCTACAAAAAGTTCATTGTAGTTCCCTATACCCAAATGCAACACGTAACCCTGAAACCCACTCCATCACTTCATAAATGTTTCAGATGAGGTGTTACTTATTCTGTAAAAGGCAACCTAAATGAGGAATGCCTACGGAAACACAAACGGGATGTTTACGCCACAGCTGTCCAACAAGGCTGGATGACAGAGTCTGGCCACTTTTCAGATTATTCCCCTCTCGACACCAAAAGAACTTGGAGTTTTCCTTCTAGGCTGGTGAAGTCAAGGTCCTCTTATCTGATGACACCTCTGAAACACTAGCCGCCACCCGCACCCACTCCGCCCAAGGCCCGCAGCGTCCAAACCCGGATTCCGCCCCAGCAGAGCAACCTCGGCAGCCCCAGCCGCTGAGATGGACGGAGACTTCCCACCGCCCCCTACTCGCCCCTGGACACAGAGCAGCAGCGGCCCCTCCCCCTCTCCGCAGTCCCAGCAGGAATTTCCACGCGATCGGCAGGAAAGAATAGCCCAGCCTTTGTGCCTCTGCAAAAGAACGCAGCAAGAATTTACACCATCACCACCGCTATACACACACACACACACACACACACACACACACACACACACACACACACACACACACACACACACACACACTTCGGAACAGCGCTTCCATACAAACATCCGGCATCCCGGGGCTGCGAAACTGCAGACAAAGGCGCCCCATCGCCGCGGGGGTGGGGGGATAAAGGGGGAGGCGGGAGCAAAACACTCCACCAACGCGGACAGCTGACGAAAGGGCACCAGCGACAGGGAGAGAGGTGAAAAGTGGGGGCGGATACCAGTGAGCCGCGCGCTCTGGGTGTTCCGCAGCCGAGGCGAGAGACGCCAGTCTGGGGGCGCGTCTCCCAAACCCCGCGTAACGATAGAGTGGGCGTCCGACCCGGGGCGCGGCCACCGCAGCAGACAGCAACAGGCGCCCGCGCCCCGCTGCGCCCCGCCCGCGTGCCAGGCCCGGGGTCCGCCTCCTCAGCACCCTTACTATGCCCCTTCTGGCGAACAAAAAGACGAAACTTTTCAACCTCTTAGAATCAACAAGAGCAAAAGGAGGGGGGAAGTGGCTGAAAAAACCGGAACGACCGCTTGGGGACCCGGCGAGTCGTAAAGGAAACTTCCAGACCCCATCGTTTTCAACAGCCAGAGGAGCAGCTGCTTCCCGGTAGCGCCGGGCAGCGCGGGGTGGGCCGCCAGCCCGCCGAGCCCCGGGCGGCCGCGCACCTTCCCGGCCGGTGCGCGCGCAGGGCACGGGGGCGCGCTCCGGCCTCCTGGCCCGGGCCCCGGCGCCGCTTACCCTGCTCGCGGCGGCCGCCCCCGGCGGGAACGCGAAAGGAACGGAGGGCTGTGGAGCTGGGGTCGCCGGGGACACTGGGAGCCTCGCCTCGCTTCGCCCACGCTCGCTCTCTTCTGTCCTGAAGTAACGTCCCGGCGAGGAGCTTCGGGAAGAACGCGCACTGACGCTCCCGCTCGACCGAGAAACTTAATCCCGCCCGGCCGCCGGCGGCCCGACGCCAACCTCGCGCTCCACCGCGCCCCCTCCCCCTGCGCGCGCCGCACTTGCGCCGACCGGGGCTGCCGCGGAGGCGGCTGCGGCGGCGGGGCCCGGGCTGCCAGGGCTGCGTGACGCCTTCGGCCGGCGGGGCGGCTGGCGCGTCTCGGCCAATCAGGGGGCGCGGCCCAGCCGGCAGGCCCCCGGTTTTAAACTAGCTCCGCGGGCGCTCGGCGGGGGATGTGGAGAGTGGGTTCCGCACGGTTGCTGGAGAAAAGCCCCCTTAAATGTCAATGTCAAATAAAAAAGAAGCATTAATTTGGACAAGTCTGTCCCATGCAATGTTTAGGATATACACTAAAAAATTCTTTATCTGAAATTCGGATTTACCTGGGCAGCCTGTATTTTTATTTGCTAAATCTGGTAACCTGCGGGAACCGGTAGCCTCTATTTCTAGTTTTGAGGACTTTTTTTTTTTTTTTTATGCGGATTGCTCTCTGGTAGCTCATTAAAGTGATGAGAAGCACTTTAATGAGTATGCTTGGGGGCGGGGCTAATCTAACTCTTTTAAAAGTTACTTTTAGTGCATCAATGTCCATTCTAAGACAGAAGATCCAACTAAAAAACAAACAAACAAAAAGTGGAGGAAGGGTTCAGAATTACACGGTGCCAGGAAAAACATGTTCATTTCTATTTTGTGCCATTTAAGATTGTCTTTATGATATTCTCAATTCCCTGAGTCCCAGGAATGTTCTCTGGGGAGGAAAATTGCTCCCTTTTTCAATACATAAGTCTAATATTAAAGTATACATCAAAGGATACTCAGAAGCCCAATTAAAAATATTTAAAGAATTTATTTTAATATCCTGAATTAAAGGTCTGTTTTTCTTTAACAGACTTGTAAATTTGGTTTGTCTTAAAAAACCGATTTGTATTTCTACAATATTCACCAACTATTTAAGGGGAAACACAGTTTATAAAATATACAAGACTTCAGAGGGAAACTGGTTTAAGTTTTTAAATGGATATTTTCAGAAAGCTGCAAAATAGAACATTTGCCTGTAAATGACTAGGAGTTAAGTAAAGTCAGCTCGGTGCCCTGGGCTGAAGCGAGTGTCTTCAGCCCAAGGACGCTTGCTCTTTTATAAACATGAATTGGTGTCGATTTTCCCACGGGGAAACAAAAACATGGAGTAGATTTCTTCATAGTCTGTGGATATTCATTTCCTCTGGGTCTTTTGAAAATGAATGTTAAGATAGGATAAAGGAAAAACTCATTTACCTTATCTTTTCCGTTGTCTCTTCAACACATCTCTATGTTGCATAACCTTTCAATCAGCACTCTCAGGTCTCTCCATTCTGAAAAAGAGAGAAAAAAAGAGAAAAGAGAAATAGAAGGAGAGAAGAAGGGGAGGGAGGGAGGGAAGCGGGGAGGTAGGGGGGCGAGAGAGAGAGGAAACAAGTAAGCTACTTCCCAAACCTGTCTCTCCCTAGCTACCACACTTTTCCCCTCTCCTTCTTAGTTAAGTTTGTTGAAACCAACCAACTGCATCTGGCTTCCTGCCCCTTCATAGTACAGAACGGGCCCTTGCTAGGGACACCAGTGACCTCCCACTACCTAAATCCAGGGGATGTGTTTCTCTCCTCATATTCCTGTCTCTTCAGATGTGTTCATAACTGTTGCACTCTCTCTTCCTGAACTGTTCCCCTCCCCTTGTAATTCCAGGCAATCACTCTCTCTTGGTTTTGCTCCTTCCTCTTAGTTAGGGGCAGAAGTGTGAGACCTGAAGCTCAGACAATTTGGGGCTCTGCTTTTAGAAAACAAAAACAAAGATATCTTTCTTGTGAAAATTTTACAAAAACATATGACCATGTAAACCCGTTGCTAGGGCTCCTCCCAAGCAAGAGAAGGACCCAGAATCTTCACCTTTATTAGCTGCAAAGTTGCTCTGCCTCTGTCATCAGACCACTCTGATATTCTTTGCCAGCTAATCTCTCCTTAATCTTTAAATGGAATTCCTCAAGACTCAGTGATAGGCCCTCTTTTCAACTCTATCCCTAAGTCAGTTCATTCTCACCTCTAACTTATCATTTATTGGTTAAGGATTCCTAAGCTGTTATCTTCAATGCAGACTTCTCCATCTATCTGAGTGTTTATTTGACTTCCCCATATGCCTGTCTCAAACCTAGATTACCCAGAATGGAACCATGATATTTGCTCAGGCCTGGCCATCTTTCACAGTTCAGTGCTTCAGTGAATGGCACAGCCATGGACATTACTCCATGATTCCCACAAATTAGGATAAACCCGCTGAGATACATTCTCATCTGTACTTTTGCTCCACAGTATTCATCCTACTTTGAAATTATACATTTAGTTTATATATTTAGTTATATATGCAATGTTTCTCTTCCCACTTAGACCATAAACTACTCAAGAGCAGGGCCCACTTCACCATATCATCCTCAGAGCCTAGCAAAATGTTTCATACCTAATCAGTGTTCAGTTGACATGGGACGAATACATGAATGCAAGAATGAATGATTTGTATATATAACTTTTTTGTTCTTGCCATAGAATCATTTCCAGGCATCCCATTTGGAGAGTATTCTCTTATTGCTTAGAAATTCCAGAGGATTTCTCCTCTTTGAATAGCAAAGCTCTTCCATTTGTCCGTTTCCAAATCTGGTCATTCTCAGATGCAAAGGAAGTAAGTGCATGAAATGCTAGCTGGTAGAAGAAGAATAGAGAATGATTCCATAACTAGTTACTGAAAGTATTCAAAGGGTGTTGAAAGGTAAAATGGCATTTATTCTATTGAACCATAGGAAAAGAGCCCAGCTTAAAGGATTTAAGACCTTGGTTTGTTGAAAGTCTATAAATGAGATGAAAACAAAGGATTGGTTAAAAAGATACTACTGTTCTGGTCTCATTTAGCAAAGCAAATCATACATGCCCATCTTAAATGGTAATACATCAGAAGCCAAAAAGGCATTTTGCCTACGTTACTTCTTCCATAAAATTACCCAGAACTGGGATGATTCTATGCAGGAGCATCTCCTTTTGAAGTAAACCTGTATCATTACTGCTCCATTCTCTTCTGCTTGTTCCCACCTAGAGGACCCAAGACTTTCTAGAGTGACAAGGCAGTGTGGTATATTGCACTGGTTTAAAAAAATGTTTTTTAATTAAAATAAAATCTTACAGAGAAAGCCCAAGTATATAGAGGATAAAGTAGAGTTGCTCTTGTCTATGGGGTGGGTTGAAACTCACTCCATGGGTACAGGTTAATAATTGTATTTCCTGTCGAACACAGGCTCCGGAATCTGAAGATGAAGGAATTAGGAACGTTGTCTGCATCACAGCTGTATTCCCAGGGAGGCATCCTGCACAGCAATTTGTTTTTCTCAAATTTGAGTAATGTTCAGACCATTTTTGTAAGGGAAAAGTTTTGAGGACTTCCAGGATTGGCTAGAATTATTTTTTATTATAATTTAACAAGTACAAATATCAACTGAGTACGTAAAACTCTAATACTGGTGAAAGACCCAACTTGTCTACTCAAAACCTTTAATGTCTGCTATTAAAGATAGATCCTAGAAATTCCAAGTTTGATCCATCAAGTTACAAAGTTGCCTCCCAGGCAACACAGTGTTTGTTCTGCTCTCCTAACAGTGGGCCAGTCCCTCCCTCACTTGGTAGGTGTCACTACAGGGCTCACAGGTCAGCACTGTGTATGGACCAGATTCTTTCCCCAGGACTAAATGACTTTGGAGGAATTCTAACTGTGGGACAATGGATTATTTCCAGACCTTTAACCAGCTGTGACTCTTATTAATAATGCTTCATTTAAGTGCAAACTACTTGATGTGTCTACATCTCCTCCTGCCTAAGGGTTAACTAATGCATAACAAATATGCATTTTTATTTATTATAGTTTGCAGAAAGGTTTTTATATTCTATCAGTGTTGGCTGACTGACTTTATGGTTTCAATCAGCCTCTAGTTTCTCAAATAAAAGAAAGGAGTTTGGATACTTTTTTTTCAGTTTTTTCAATGTTAGGAAAAAAATAGACCATTTTAAACAATCTAACTTTTTTCTCCGTTGAAAACAGACAAGATTGAAAAGATATGAAGAAGAAAGAAAAGAATGTTAGGATAATAAATATATTTGTGTCTACAAGAAATCCATTAGGAGGAAGGAATGACTGAGAGAGAATGCCAGGCATGTGAAAAATGTAAAAATTATATCTCCTTTGAAAACATGTAGAGTAATCTGTCTCTCTTCATATAACAAACTGTTTATAGACTAGAGGCACTGAAACACACAGTGTGTCTGACTGGGTCTCATCTGTCTGAGGAAGAAAGAAAGGGCATTGGGAGGTCATGACCATCTGACCTTGACTTCATTTACTTATGTACCCACAGAATTCTGGTGCAGTGAGGAAATCTTAGGAGAAAGCAATAGAACGTAGTTATTTTTTGGGTGGAACACATCCAAATAATCTCCAACTCAAGTTTATACAAGCTAGAATAACATTTTGGAATCTCTCTCCTGAAAAATATTTCTTCTGCATCATGCATACTATGAGGGTATAAGTCCATTGCCCAAGCAAAAGTCAAGACAAATAAGCAATAATGATAATGAGAAGAACTTGTTCAAGTCACACAGTAATTTTTAGGTAATACCCCTCCCTTGTGATGGCAAAAAGAACAGAGGAAAAAAATTGAGTTTTCGAGACTGCCACTGGGTCATTGGATCACGCATTACCTGAAGCCCACACCCTCTCTTGTACTTCCATTTATATGAGCCAATAAGTCTCCTTTAGTTCTTAAACTAGTGTGAAGTGTGTCTTCTGTTATTTACAACTAAAAGCATTCAAACTGATGAAATATACATATTAAGCCATTCACAGTGTTTTAGACAGGTACTTTTAACTTTCTAGGAACACATTGAGATTACCTCAGTTAGTGAGAGTTGTTAAAGAATAGTTAGGAATATAAGGAAGATGAGAATATTCCATAGGTGAAACTCACTGGGAAATGTGACATCTTTCTGGTTATACCACAAACCCGCAGAGAAAATGTAAGCTTGTTTCAGAGGATGTAGCTCTAGAGACCAGGTAGGTTTTCATTGAGTCTCTGCAATTTTACCATAATTATGATTCAGTGTAGCCCTGTCCCTATTAATCTTGCTTTCCACCTTCTTCTAAGAATATTTGTTTAAATTGGTTGCTTGAAAGTCTGGTGATCCTTAATGTTCTGATCCACTTAATAAAGAGGCAATGAACAGTTCTAGGCTCTGCACACACTGCAAACATTGTTGACCCATGCGCTTCACTTCTGAGGGAACAACACTTAGGAGACCCTAAATTCCAGAAGGAGGAAATCTTGGCTCATAGACATTGATATGTTTAGAGAGGACATTTCTGGGTGTTTATCTGAGAAATGGATGATAGACGCCTGGCTGCCAGGAGTTCTGTATGGAAGCCATGTTTTGTGTCTGTGTGCGTGTCTGTCTGTCTGTCTATCTGTGTTTATGCGCAAGTGCGGTAGTGGCAGTGATGGTAATGTTGACTGTACCGATCCCCATGTTTTCCACATGACAGTTATTTCTATTCTCTATCGTATGCTGTACGTTTCATTGTTTCCTGCTTCTTTGTAGTTTTAGTAGTTAGTTCCGTTCCCTCCAGATGTAACACTCTAGGCTCTAGGGCAGTGCTTTTCAAACTATCTGTGCAGGGTCAAATTTTGTGTTTTAAACTTCCAGTCTATCAGTGACCAATGCACTTAAAATGGATTACTAGAAAAGTGAGTACATGCATGGATGTTGTATCAATGTTAAATTGCTATAAAGATATTAAAAGAAACTTTAAAATTCTTTGTGAACCAGGCTATAGACCATACTTTGGGGAGCAATTCTGCAGGGCCTTGTTACTCCCAGTATGGTCCATAAACCAGAAACATTTTCATTGCTTGGGAGCGTGTTAGAAATGCAGAATCTCAGTCATCACCCCAGAATACTGAATCTGAATCTTCAGTTTAACCAGATCTCCAGGTGATTTATATGCACATTAAAGTTCTTAGGGAGTTTCTACTCTTTCATCTGTTTCTTGTCTTCCAGGAATGTGCTGCTATATCTTTACCTGGAAAGATTTTTTTTCAGAGCTTCAGACAGCTCGCATCTCCTCCTCGTTCAGATCACAGGTCAAATGTCACCTCTGTGGAGAAGGCTTCTCCGGATGCTCCAACAAAAGCAGTAGCCTCTTCCATTCCACATTACCCTGTATTATTTTCTTTAAAGTGTTTTTTCACTATCTAAAATGGTTGCTGTCCCCCTTCCTGTCTCCCATTCGCAGTTAGAATGTAAGTTCCACAAGAGCAGAGAGAGTGTCTGACTCATTTTCTGTCTTTCACCCCGTGATAGTACAGTGCCTGGGAGGAGCCCTGTCTACAAGGCTATGTACGTTACTTCTGCGGACGCATGACTTCTGTTCACCCCTAGCTCTTCCTGCCTCCTGCTTCTCTTTATTGCTTTCTCTCCTTGTCTCTCTGAATTTGTGATAGAAAACCCAACACAAACTGGCTTTTAAATAAAACGGATGCTGGTTTATGTAATAGAAAAGTCCAGAGGAAACCCAGTGATCAGGTGTAGTTCAGTTAGGGCTCCGAGCCTATTTCTCTCTGATTCTTTCAGCTCCACCCATCTCCATGTGTCAGCTTCATATTCAGGCTGGCATCTAGGTAGCCACGGCAGTCCCAGCTGTCACATCCATACAGAATGCTGTCCACAGGCCATCCAATGCACTTGCTCGCTTTTAAAAACTAAGTAAATTTCTGTCCCCCAAACCTCCGCAGCATGCCTTCAACACTCCTTAGATTGAATTAGATCACATGACTATTCACAATTCAAAATACTTATACACATATAGAGAGTGGTATAATTACAAACAATAAAATGTACAGATCTCAAGTGTGCACTTCAATCCATTTTGACAATTACATAGACACCAGAGAACCAAGATGTCAGATATTTCCAGATATTGCCTTGCGTCCTTTCTAGTTAATCAGATGAGTAACGGTGCCTTGCTGAGCCATACTGAAGTTGAAGGCAAAAGGAACAATCAGGAATACTGATCCTGTCTTTATTTAAAATGGTGATGTTTTATTCATCATTTACCTTGACTTTTATTTTTTTTAATATTGCATTAAAATCTGATTTACCTGGCTTTCCTGGTGGCGCAGTGGTTGAGAGTCCGACTGCCGATGCAGGGGACACGGGTTCGTGCCCCGGTCCGGGAAGATCCCACATGCCGCGGAGCGGCTGGGCCCGTGAGCCATGGCCGCTGAGCCTGTGCGTCCGGAGCCTG
>NC_041222.1:55779947-55782331 GCF_002837175.3 Physeter macrocephalus
AAAAAAAAAAAAAAAAAATCTGATTTACCTTGATTATTAGGTTTTTTTGGTACCCCTCCCCCTTAAATTTTGTGCTAAGGTGAATACCACATTCACTTCACTCACCTCTCCTGTTGCAGCCCTATGGTCGATGAGCCTCTCTCTCTGCCTCGCTGTCTCTCTCAATATAATCTCTGCATGTAGCCTCTCCACATGATGGCCTCAGAATGGCCAAACTTCTTCATAGTAGCTGAAGGCTCCCAGAGTAAGTGCCCAAGAGAAGCCACAGGCCAGCTGCATTCCCTATCTGATTTAGTCTCAGAAGTCACCCAGTGCAGCTTCTGCCATCTTTCATTCATCACGACAGTCACAAAGGCTCACCAGGTACAAGGAGAGGGGCAGAGACTCTATCTCTTGATAGGAAGAGTGTCAAAGCATTTGCAGATATATTTTAAAACCACCGTGCAACCAGTTGCTTTTACAGCAAATTTTGGGTATTAGTGAAGAGCCCTTATTTTTGACTACTAAAAATTCCCAACCAAAAGAATGTTTTAAAAATTCACCTTACATTCAATTTAAAGTATCTCCTCTTTGCTCCAAGGTTTAGTTGGATGGTTTTGGTTTTATTCACTACTTCCTCTCCATTCACTTGCTGCTGGTTTCTGGCTCTTCCAAGTTAAGGATAAGAAGCTGGGAATCAGATGAAAAGGAGGAAAAGTATCTTTTTACTTGGCTCGATGTTGAAAACTCTCTCGGTGGCAGTTAGCCAAAGGCTAACTCCGTCTCTTAAGGGGTGAGTTAGTGAGTTATTTGAAGACCTCCTCCACTCTGGCTCCCTGGACCTCTGCCCATTTTAGAGACAATGTACATTCCTGCTGACCTCCTAAGACTCCCCTTCAACTCCTGCTTTCCTGGTACACCCCACACAGCCTCCTCCTCCTAGGGTCCACTCATCCAGGCAGGAAGTTCTTTGGAGAATGTGTTTCAAAATGGCACTAGTCTAGAACCACTACCTTCCAAGGTGTCTTTATGGCATCACAGAAAAACCCAGTGCATCCAAATCTGTAAATCTGTCTTGGACCTGCCATCTCAAGCAATTCAAGACAGCCTGTTACATTCAAATTTTTCTAGGGGAGAATCAGACTGTCATCTGTGTGCTCCCCATACTACAGAGGACCCGATCAATTTCCTCTAAATATTTTCTCACCACACTCTAACAGCTGCACCAGGCAAGACCTCAGTTTCCACAGCTCAGCAGCATCCAGCCTATGTGAGGAAATACCTCCCCTCTATCAAACAAATCAGACTTGGTGAGTAATTCTCTTGAAGCTCCCCTCACTTATCTGGGGAGATGCTGAAGAAGCAAGACTTTGCCCAGTATGAGCAATGGAAGAGAAATGTGTAGTATTTTCTACCAAGTGTACGATTTTCTCCAAAGAAAGCCTCACTCTGAAAAACCCTTCTTTGAATTCCTACCTCATGGTCTGAAAGTGGATGATAGGTGAAACGTGTCAAGATTTGCGTTGCTGTTCTTAGTAAGTGCCATGGGGAATGTGTCTAGTTCTTCTGTTTAGAATATGTAGATCAGATATCTCTTGGGTCCTGAGAATGGGACTTCATTAAAGTTCCAAAACAACGGAAATGTCCTACTTGACATCAGTACTGATTCTGTTATCCCAAATTAGAGTCACATCTTACAGTATCTGTTGCTGAATCATGTCCCATTTGTCTCATTTCTTGCATCAATATCAATATCAAATGTTCTAATTGTTATAGATTTATAATATGTTTTAATAACTGGCACCCTCTCACTACTATTTTTTTCTCAAAATTCTCGTGACTTTTCTCACCTGATAGAAGAATTTTTAAATTATATACTTTAACTTATGGAAATCAAGAATATTAGATAATCCAAAAGATAATCCAAATGAAATTTGTAGTATATTTTTTCTTTTAATAGAATCTGAAGTTATTTGCATCTTTTTTACAAGTAGCAACATAGGCAGATTTTATAGAATCTATATTTTAGAGGGAAATACATAACAGCAGTAGCAGTAGTGGCTTTGAGATGTATTTCTCCTCCCCAATTTCCCTTTAAAAATGCAATGTCAGCCAGAGGCCAGTTATCAAGTTAATTCATAATAAGATATTAAGTGAGTTATAAGATCTGCTTTGTCATTTATAGCTTAACAATACTGCTTACTTAGAAGAAGTTGGAAACTGGCTGAAAAACAGTAATAAAGAGGAGAATAGGGGCTTCCCCGGTGGCGCAGTGGTTGAGAGTCCGCCTGCCGATGCAGGGGACACAGGTTCGTGCCCCGGTCCGGGAAGATCTCACATGCCGCGGAGCGGCTGGGCCCGTGAGCCATGGCCACTGAGCCTGTGCGTCCAGAGCCTGTGCTCTG